>NC_133810.1:2242536-2422536 GCF_043250625.1 Sebastes fasciatus
CACACGACTGCTTCCTCTCTCACTTTTTATCATCGAATGTCACATGTTCTGTTTTATGTTCTAAAGCAACTTAGTTTTTTAAAAAGGTGATAACCTCGTTGTTTCGTTGTCAAATGTTTTTCCTGTTTAACCCTCTGAGAGCCACAATAGAGCCGTTCTAGTCTTCTTTAGGGGGTCCAGGAGGTCTTTAGGGGGTCCAGGAGGTCTTTAGGGGGAGATAGCAGGTCAACAGTACATGCATCATTTTACACACATTTTGCCCAAATTCAGCCTGGCATATTTGGTATTTTTGGAAACTTTGGAAGTTCTGTGGGTTTGTAAAGAGTAACTGAGAAAATAAGAGCAGAAGCATCTTCATATCTCCTGAGGTTTAATGGTTAAAGATGAAACGCTCACAAGCTCTCTCTGCCTTTCTACCTCGCCCGCTCGCTGTCCTCTCACCTGTCCCTGTCTGTCTCACCTGTCTCTATCTCTCTCACCTGTCCCTGTCTCTCTCACCTGTCTCTGTCTCTCTCACCTGTCTCTCTTCACTCCATACACCGCTAACAGAGCATGAAGCCTCACAGGTGTTCTCAGTCTCCAACGGTCTGGAACAGGACTTCCACCCTGGAAGCAAATCCGTGACCTGCACGCTAAAAACAACAAAACCAAATCCTCTTTAAGGATTAAAGTCAGCTGAGGTTCACTGTGTTTCTTATCGTCAACAAACCCCATGAAAAAACAACCATTGATTGATTCTACTAAAACACATTTAGTCTGTACTGATCTGAGTTTATTCCTCTGTGCCACAGACTCATAATCTGTTATGAACATAAATACTAATATAATCGTTATATTTTGTACTTGTTTAGCGGTGGCGTCTGCGGTGTTATTTATTTATTTATTTTTTTAGTTTCTTTCTTGTAAATTAAATTTTTCTTCCAAATGTCTGACTTTATAATCTCAGAGAATATCCAAGTTTTTTCTCTGAATATTACCCCCCCCCTCCTCCGGCTCCATAATTTAACCCTTTTTAACCTACAATGGTCCTAATACGCCGTCGTAGTTGACCAATCATTCCTCTTGCCCTCCTTTATGATGTCAGTGATGTCCATTGTTGACATGTCGTCTGTGTTTCAGGTGCTCTCTTCTGTCCGTCCGTCCGGTTGTTTTAACAGCGTAGTTTTCTGCTGCTATCAGCTCCGCCTGCGCTCAGCGATCGTCTTCAGCTGCCGGAACAGGCCGGCTTATCAAAAAGGGGCCACGTGTTCCTGTGATGTGGCCCTTCAGGCCGCTATCAGGGGGAGGAGAGTCGACCCCCGGCCTCCAGCCAAGACGCCCTCGAGGTGGGCAGCTTTATCACGGAGGAGGAGGGATGGAGGTTCTTTCAAGGAGCCTTTTGTGCCACTAAGTCTGATTATAACAGGAGGTTTGTTGACTCATGGTAAAACTTCAATATATATATATATATAATGCACTAAAGTAGACTTCACCTTCACAGAGGGGAAACGTTTCAGGAAGGCAGACACGTCGGTGCTAAATCTATTTCAGGATTTACCTATAAGGAGGTGAGATCATTTGTTTTTGTGCTGAGTTCTATAAGAGATTAAGAACGGACACTCAGCGGTGAGTTCGGATGTGACAACAGAATCAAAGAAGGAAAAGGGAAACTCATCGTCTCCAGCCAACGCCAATGAGATCCGGATACACGCAACATGACAAACAACGGACTGAGACAGCGGGACAAGAAAACCAGACTGGTAGCGGGACACTGAGAGCATAACAAGTGTGCATTTTGCGATAAAAGCAACACATCTGGCACAGACAGAGGTTCATATGTTTATATGTAATATTACTAAATGTTGTAGAAAACTGATTTTATGATTATTGATGAGTTCCAAAGAAAACCAAATACTTGGAGCATGAAGGTCACTTCAGGGTCAAACTTCACCCCCGTGTCTTCGTGATAAAATGACAATGTCACTCCTGAGTTTGATCCAGCGATATCTCTGTCAACTTTACTGCTAATGAAAAGAGAAATGCAGCGATGGAAAGCTGAAGATCTGGCCGTTCTATAGGTGTATGTTGTCGGGGCCAGCCAATGGCTGCAACGGCCCCCAGGGGCCAAATTTGCAGCGCCCCGATATCTGTATCTTTTCATAACGTGTTGCTTTTATCGCAAAATGCACAATTGTTATTAATATTTCAGCTTAACTGTGATTTCACTGTGATGTGATGAGAGCTTCCATCCCACCAGACAGAACAAACACAGATGCAGATGCAGCAATGCATTATGGTCTATAAGATCATCCTCCGTCCTGTGAGAACCTCGTATCTCCGATGTTTCCAGCTGATCCGAGAGGCTTTTTAAAGAGTTTATTTATCTTCAAGAGGACGAAGAGGAGGATTTACTCTTCATCAACTCTTCATTCAACATCAAGTACCTTGAATATGAACTTAAATACAGTACACGAGTAAATGTACTTACTTCCATTCCACCGCTGCTCTGCTTCCACCGCTGATAAACCTCCGGCAGCGGTGTGAGAGATAAACCAGGAGGAGGTCTGTTACTCACACAGATAAGATGTGGTATGTCCGACACACACACACACACACGCACACACACACACACGCGCACACACACACACACACACACACACACACACTGTGGTCTTTGATGTGACTCCTGGAGGGAAGAAAGAGTGATTGAGAAGGAAAAGAGAAAAGAGTGATTGAGAGGGAGGGAAACTGGGAGAGATTACAGGAACAGCTTCAGGGACGTTGTTTTGGGTTGTGTTAAAGACCCCTCAGCCTCACACACACACACACACACACACACACACACACACACACACACACCTTATCAGTCCACCTTCATCTTCTTTCCTTTCAGGTGGAAATGGAGTCGAGTAGCTGCTTCAAACACATTTTAATATTGACGACGTTTTGTGGCCAAAGGGGTCAAAATAATCGAGTCCATTCACATGGAAGTAAACTAAACTAACGCCGGGTCCAAACACGACACCAGAATCAAGACGACGTTGGTCCTGATTCCTCCCGACAGTCATCAGCAAAGATCTGATTGTTTTTTTTGTTTTTTAAACAGAGTTTATTTCTGAATTTTGTTAATACAACTCTGACAATCCACTGCACAAACATGTTTGGACTGATAGATATCCCACCCAACCCCCCAGCCATGACAACACCCAGAGGACACTCAACTAAAAGAAAAACTAGTGTACAAAAAATAAATAAAAAAATTAATAAATACACACAAATATACAAATAAAGTAAAATAGTCATAATTAAAATAATAATAATAAAAATTAAAAATAAATAAATACACAAAAATATACAAATAAAATAAAATAGCCATAATTAAAATAGTAATAATAATAATAATAATAATAATAATAAATAATAATAATTAGACACAAATATACAAATAAAATAAAATAGTCATAATTAAAATAAGAAGAAGAAGAAATAAATAAAAATAAATACACACAAATATACAAATAAAATAAAATAGTCATAATTAAAATAATAAATAAATAAAAATAAACACATAAATAAATAATGATAAATTGTTAGAGGTCTAGGACAGTACACCCTATCATCTAGGGCACTAACATGCATAAAACAAGCACAGGAGTATTGAACACAAAGACAAATCTGGGGTCCTTCCAATGCTTCGTTTGCAATATTCCTGGTCAAATATATACACACATATACTGTATATATATACATACACATATACATGTATGTACACATACACCACACTTTAATCAGCCACAAAGTTATCTGAGTATAAGGAATCAACACGACCGAGGGAAGGTTGCCAAATCAATGAAAACTAGTCGGCTGACCCGTTAATAGTCTACCGGATCTTCTTCAACTTAATAAAATAAAACATATCTCTGAGCCATTGTGCAAAGGTTGGAGGGGTTGCCAGATAGATTTCATTATTTATAATCATATTTAATAATTGTTATTCCACTCTGATCTGGTATTTATGTCTTTGTAAGCTGTTTTGGAAAAGTGCTATATCAACTCTACCGTCTCGAAAGTAAGTAAGCAAATAGACATTGTGAGGAGGTTTCCTCAGATACGCCCTTACATATCTCTCACGTATATGTTGTTGTGTCATATGGTCTCCATGGTAACACACACAGTCCACACGGATGTGAAGGTTCAGGGTCACCAAAAGAACAAGATCACTGTAGTTCATTTCTTGTTTCTGTGTTATTGAGAAGGTGACGTTCATGGATGCATCAGGTGATCTCCCTCCAGCCGGCTCTCACCTTATTCAGGTCTTTATAGTGAAATGAGGAGATATCGTATCAGGTAACTCCTCATTTCAACTTCACCAATCAGACGTTCATCGTCCGTTGGAATAAGGAATATATAGAAACAGGTATTCAAAGTTCTGCTGTGCGGCGCTTCGTCGCTCGCAGTCAGTTAGTTCATTCCAAAAGAAAAACAATCAAAGTGATTTTGTCGCTGACGCTCCCGTCGCATCCTGTTTGCAGGGTTTAATATGTAAACGACACAGATCACTACACCTTAGACCTCTCTGTGGTGTACACATCACATCACTTAAAGTTCACACGGAGCCTGCACGTCATCGTCTGAGGAAAAACATTCGACATTTCTTGAGACGAGACCATCAGTCGTCTGATTTTTGAAACCACTTTTAAACTGTGAGATGCTTCATTCCTTTAGGTTTCTGTAAGCAGCAGATGAACGAGAAACACACACACACACACAGACACGCACACACACACACACACACACACACACACACACACACACTCACTCTTCTCTCCTTCCTACAGGATGTTATGCTGTGAAATTTGAGTATGACATGAGAAAGAAGAGGAGGAAGAAAGGGGGGAAAGGTGTGTGTGTGTGTGTGTGTGCGTGTGTGTGTGTGTATGTGTGTATGTGTGTGTGTGTTTGCTTCCTGTAGGATGTTATGCTGTGACCTCTGAGGAGGATGAACCTGGGGTGACTGAGGAGGCTTCTCAGAGCATCCTGATACTAATAAGATGCCTCCGTTTGTCATGTGTGTGTCCGACTCTCTGCATGCAGCGCTGAAGTATCCTGATAAACCAACGTCCAGTTGAAACTCTGGACGAGCGTCTCTTCGTGCTCGAGTGGAAGGAAGCACTTCAGCAGACTGATAGCATGAGTGTGCGTGTGTGTGTGTGTGTGTGTGTGTGTGTGTGTGTGTGAGTGTGTGTGTGGACACTAGAGGACCACAATGGGACCTTATTTTGGATAGTGAACGGTCGTCAACGGAGAGAGACAAATCATTTTATGATCCCGTCTGAATTGCTCCATGAATCACACAGACGATGTTTGTCAATTTAAAAGATCATTTTTCAAGTCCATTAAGTCTCAGTTTGTTGTAAAACTGTTGAAGTATCAGACTGTGAAAATACGTCATTAGAAAGACGACACACCCGACAGCACTCTCTCTCTGAAGCTCCGATGTCTGAGTGTTTCCAACTGGGATGAACTCACACCAGCAACACGTCTGATCCTACTTTTGACCTGCTAGTGGCGCAGGAGGAAAAATCTGAGGATCACCAAAGGAATGAGAAGTGACAGTGTGTGTGTGTGTGTGTGTGTGTGTGTGTGTGTGTGTGTGTGTGTGTGCGCGCGCGTGCGCGTGCATGTGCGTGTGTGTGTTTAGGGGTTGCTGAGGTGGGGAGGTGGAGAGGTCATCTCTCGCCAGGATGCAGAGGTCAAGTTTATTTTTCCTGCCAGGAGAGACGCCGACCGACCGAACGGGAGGAGAAAGATGGAGGGATGAATGGAGGGATGAATGGAGGGGAAAAGTTCATTTAGCACCACTTTCTGATCATCATCATGTTTTCTGAAAATGTAAAATGTAAAGACACAAGACGGAAGACACAGTGAAGAGGAAGAGGAAGAGGAAGAGGAGGAGGAGGAGGATGAGGAGGAGGAGGAGGAGGAGGAGGAGGAGGAGGAGGATGAGGAAGAGGAGGAGGAGGAGGAGGAGGAGGATGAGGAAGAGGAGGAGGAGGAGGATGAGGAGGAGGAGGAGGAGGAGGAGGAGGAGGAGGAGGAGGAGGATGAGGAAGAGGAGGAGGAGGAGGAGGAGGAAGAGGAGGAGGAGGAGGAGGAGGAGGAGTGCAGCAGCAGCAACAACACATGGTCCCAATTTCACGGTTGTGGACGGAGGAGTGGCGGCGGATGCGGGGGGAACAGGCCTCTGCAATCTGGAGACATTAATACCTCGGTAATAGTCACATTCACTTCCACAACCAGGAAACTACTGCTCCGGACTCACTGTGTGCACGGTGCAGTGTGTGTGTGTGTGTGTGTGCGCGTGCGCGTGCACGTGTGCATGCGCGTGTGTGCTCAGAGTACTCTACTACGCAAATTCTCCACAAACACACACTGACTCGGCCGTTTTCTGCACTCACACACCCTCCAACACTCCAACAAGTTTCAAGTGTTTCTGTAGCTCACTCACTCTCACTCACACACACTTACACACACACTTGCATGCACACACACATACTCTCATGCACACACACACACACACACACACACACACACACACACACACACACACACGCATGCTGAGACAGAGCAGACCATAACAGAGTAGTAAAAGGCATGCAGCGGGGCAAAGCAGGACACTGACTTCCTGTGCTTCGTGTTCTTCCTGAGCTCTTAATGAGACCTGTTACAGTAAACCACCACCTCCTCATTCAGTCCATCTCTCCTCTCCTTCATCCATCCACAAGCCCTCCTCCTCCTCCTCCTCCTCCTCCTCCTCCTCGTCCTCGTCCTTCTCCTCACACAGGATTTTAAGAAGAACGTTTTGTACATTTTAAACTTAAAGGGACTGTTTGTAACTTCTTCCAGGTATAAATCATTGCTGGTCGGTGTCTCATGGTCTCTCGTGTGTCTCCGCTGTTCAGACTCAGACTCCAACACAAACTCCAGTGAAGCACCAAAACCTCTTGGTTGTATCTAGTGAAGCTGTTAAACAGTGTTGGCCGCGGTCGGAGGACGCGGGGGAGACCGTAGCTTTGGTCTCCAGGACCGGAGTCTCTGCTCCTCTGCTCCTCTGCCTGCCTTCACTCACACACCACGCTCCTTCTCTCTCTCTCTCTCCACCTCTCACGTGCATGCTGCTCACTCCACACTGCAGAAGAGTTAGTTTAGCTCTGAGAATATCTAGTGAATGTTCAGTGGACGTTTGTGCAGAAATAACTGCTGCAGCTCCTCCAGACCAACAGAGGTTTCCCGTGTCTTGTGAAGTGACGGGGCTCCGCAGAGAGAAACGTTATCGTCTCCGACCAAAACTCCGGCGTCTCCCCCGTTCCCTCCGGCCGCGGTCGGGAGGCTGAGGCGGGAAAAGCCAACACTAGGATCAGCATTGATTCATGGAGAGACCTTGGTCTGGTCAGCTAACATTACTGCCAAGCAGCTGAAATATAGAGTGATATTGTGCTTTTAGCTGACGTGTGTCTCCTCACTGTGTTGATCGATGCTCCTTCATGTCTATGTAGAGCGAGCACAAGCGCCAGCAACAGGACGCTGACTTTAGTTGACTTAACGGACACAGGTGAAGCTGTTAACAAGACATTATGATTCTTACAAACAGTCCCTTTAAATGCATCAATCTGGAGCACTTTGAGAGCAGAACTACGAGGCTAGATCTGCGAAGAACTTGGTGCTCTTGTAAACAATTTAATCATAAAGGTTGTATGGTTATGAATGATCATGGCAAAAAGTCACAGAGCATAAGCAAGTAAAGGAGACGGGGTGCAGACATCGCTGCAGACGCCTCACACTGAGGACAGTCCGCCCCAGTTGACAGTCGCGCCGAGAACCCCGTCCCTCCCTGCTGGGAGAGAGGGCGCACTGTGCAGCGAGGTCCATAATCAAACTGTGTTCAGCAGCTACGGGGGAAACTAGTTTTCTCTAAACGTTGGTGGAGATTCAAAGCGTCGGACATCAAACAGGCCTCTGTTCTTTGTTTGACTTATATAAAACTACTAACACATAAACACAGAGACACACACACACAGTCAACACTCTCACCACTGTGAGTCTAACTGCAGCTCCTGGACTCTACCGGAGGTGTTCCATCAATGTCAGCGCCGGCTTGAAAACGTCCTCTGTCGGGCCACACTCGGGCTGCTTGAAAAGAGCCACAGACCTGAAGACACGCTGAAAGAAGCCCTTGGTGAGTCAATGGGCCGCTCACTGAGAGAGAGAGAAAGAGAGAGAGAGGGAGGGAAAGATGGAGGGAAGCTGCACACTGAGTGTAAACAGAGAGAGAGAAGTCAGTGGGTCACTGTGATAACATCTCTCAGGCTGAAGCTTTGCAGGCTGGTCTAAAAACACCATTCATAGCTAAACCTACGGAAAGAAAATGCACTGTAATTCGTATACATCCCACAAAATAAATTTGTATGTAATCTACGTAAATGTGAACAAGTACGAAGAGCGGCCAACGCCACATAGAGATTAAAACCTAGCCAAGTCGATCTTTTCCTAATCCTAACTAAGCAGTTTTGTTGCCTTAACCTAACCAAGTCGATCTTTGCTTAAACCTAACCAAGTAGTTTCCCGTGAAGACGGAAGTTTATTTTGAAAACACTGGAGCGTAAATTGACGCAGGACATTCGTAGGAAATCACACGAAAAATGAGGAATAAGTTCTCATAAGAAACAGTGAACAGTGAAACAGACTTGGGAGCAAATAAAGAATAAATATAAGGACACAATTCTGGACATTTTTTTGTGACGTGGAGTCGTCTTAGCCAGGACTCACTTCTTCAAGCTGACAGTTGGGTTAAGAATTAGGATTAAGGTTAGTTTATGTGTTATAACCTGATGCTTTAATGCCCCCCCACCCCTCCACCGCACACGCTCAGATCTCAACATGGTGCCGCTGCGTCAGCAACCGTATGGCGTCCTGCATACCGTCGGTTCAGACCACAGAACACACACTCTTCACTGGCTGCCCTTTAATCGGACGACCAGCACACACCCACAGCGCTCCGAGCTCGAAGCCTTTAATGATGGAAATAACCTCGCAGCGCTGAGGAGAGGAGAGGCTGGTGGTGGAAGAGGAGCTCTGAAGTTCAGTTTTCTCTGGTCAAACTGTCCAACCAGGAAAAACATTTGACTTTCTTTACTTTCATGGGCTTCATGTTGGTATTAATGAACAAACTAATCAGCCACCTGTAGTTGTTTGGTATTACTGAGGCCTTGAAGTGGTGCTTTCTTTAAATAAATAGTGCTGGAAACAGGTTGCAAGATTGCAAGGTTGCAATACCAGATTTAAAAGTACCCTGTGTGGAGATTTTGACCACTCGTTGTGCTAAAAAACAAAGTGTATACATAGCACAACATTGAAAAGACATTCCGCGTGTCATGAGAACGCATCTTTACCCTTTTGCGTGTCATTTGTACAATAAAACTATGGTAACGGCTGCAGCTAGGTTTAGGCAACAAAACCACTCACTTAGGTTTAGGAAAAACATCATGGTTGGGCTTAAAATAAGTACGGAAACTAAATAAAATACGTACAGAAACAACTTAACATAAGTACAGAAAACACGTCCCAAACGTCACTAAAAAACACGCCACAAAGGTCACTAACGTAACTAATAATTCAACAACACTTTGGGACACAAACACTCAAAAAGCAGTCTCCTGGTTGAAAGTCCTGTGTTTGTTGGACCCATCCATGTCTCCTCCCGCCAACCATCAGCAGTCTTTCTCACTTCTTATTCTACGTCACTAGCTCTGAACGTAGCAGATTTATGCGGCTGTGTTTATATTGCAGTCAATACCAATATCAAGAATGGCGTTCTTGTTGCATGCAAAATTACTTGTGATTACTGTGTCATTCCAGCCCAGCCGCGTAGGGAGGAGGTCGGGGTGAACGGGTGAGTCAAAGAACACCAGACTTTCACCCAGGAGACCGCTGTTCGTGTCCCGTGTGAAACCAGAGGTCAACGTTGATTTATTTACCCTATAACTTCCGTACTTAAGTTACGGCACTTCCAGAGTTATTTTAAGCCAAACCGCGATCTTTTCCTAAACCTATCTAAGTAGTTTTATTTTGAAAAGACTGGAGCGGAAATTGACAGGAATCAAATAGATTAAATTTCATGACTATTTCACAAACTGCCGTGAGACTGAGTCGGTCATTCATACGTCATTTAGTCCGGTCTGGATCTACAGCTGGATTTAACAAACAGAAAAACATCAGTAAGAACCGCAAAAGGCAGCAAGGAAGAAGACCGGAAGCTGGTAAACGTAAATGTAAACATGCAGGTTTTAAACAGGAAGTGTTTTTATGAGAAAGGAAATGCATTCAACAATACAAACAATGTGTTTCTGGTGAGTAAACAAACTCCACAGGGAACCTTTAATACCAGTTAAACATGATTTGATTGGATGCAAATGTTTCAGTGTTGGATAAATCTTTGTGAATCTTTGTGGTTCTTTTTATTGCCTGTCCACCTCTAGAGGGACGATGGTGCAATGAGACCAAACAAATAGAATAAATCACCAGTCATTGGAAAAAGAAACAAATATTTAGAGCCCAGTTTCATCGTTGAGGTTCAACAATGATCGACGGTCACTGACGCTTTTCTGGACTGGAAAACAAATTCAAAATCAAAGTTCCAACAGTGTTTTCTCCCGTCATGAAACACTGTGTGGACATCGACTAAACGGACGTTTGAATCATTTATTCCTTCTTCTTTTGGGACCAAAACTCTTTCAAATGTAAATAAAAGAGTCTGAATAATGCTGTTTTTTTATAAAATAGTTATTACTGAAGGAGAAGCAAAACATAATCAACTTTTCCAAACAACACGTAGAACAAATAAACATCCCAGAATGGTAGAAATCCTCAATACGCTTGATGTGACGTCTCAGACGGCGTCTTTCCCTCTGCTGGACCCCCGAGCTGAGCTGAAGGAGGGTCTCTGTGTTTTACTGACGTGTCGGGGGGTCGTTCAGGACCGGCTGCAGAACAGTTGAACCTCTGTGGCGCTGACACATCCACAAACATTAGAGGAAGATTTGTGGGTTGAACCTGAACGCCTCGCTGTCTGTGTGGCTTTCACTGAGCGGTTACTAGTCATGTTTCTACCTCTCACGGTTGAATGAATGACGGTCCTATCTATCTATCTATATATCTATATATCTGACTAAAAGCAGAGAGGGGAGGGACGTAGTAAGAAGGAGGGATAATGGGGGTGTAGAGGATGGAGGGAGGACGTCTGGGTCTAATTTACGGCCCTAATAAATCCCCACTCTTTACCCTCTAACCCCTGAACCAGCCAGGCAGCTCCCTAAAATCTTAATCACTCCCCCGCCGGCCTCCTTCTGGATCCTCATGGGGCGAGAGAGAGAAAGGAAAGAGGGCCAACAGTGGCCATATTATTCTGCTGTAAAACCCAATGGCGTCCTTGTAATCACCTGACCGCGCCGTCAGCCAGACGGCCGCTGGAGCAGTGGGCCGATGAGACAGTCCGTTATTCAGTGAGCTGTGTGGCTGGATGACTGTTACTACAGAGCTCCTTCTAGCTTCAACACACACACACACATTTATCCCTGGTCCGTTCCTGTTAAACCTACTGATGAATCTGAAAAGGCTTTTTTTTCTGTCTTCCTTGTGGCCTTTCTGTACACAGTCTTTACCACCAAACACTGAGTTTTACAGACTATTGTAGAGTGAACAAAAACATTTGCTCTGTAATTGAAAAACACAGCGGTTCTGCCCAACAAAAAGTTATTAAAAGCCTCTCGTCTTCTCCACTTAAAGTACAGACCTGTCATTTAGACTGAGTTCAATAGGCTCAACAGCTATGTGATTAAAGACTTGTAAAAGCTTACTTTAACGTAACGTTATCCATGGGTTCGTCTAATTGTACCGATGAGACAGAAAGCACATCTTAAAAACTCATATTCAGCCATGGATATCAAGGAAGGAAAGGGGACCATTTTTAAGTAGACATGGCCAGAAATTTACCAAAAAAATGCACACTTCCTCATTCAGTTCAATGAGACAACTCCAGTGTAACAAAAACATAGGATTGTGTAGCAGAAAAGTTAAGATAAAATGGATTATGGGTAAAACAATTACAACAAATCACAACATGAAAATTCAGTGGATGAAAAGAAGTGTCTACCTAATAACATAATAACATAAGATGATCAATGATCAGAAAACATAGTTATGTTTATTTTTTAAGAAGATAGGTGGTGAAAGGTTGGTGCACATTACACTCTCACATAGGTTAACGTGTAAGAAAAAATCGTTCAAATCAAGAGGGGTGTTACATGCAGTGGTAGGTTGACAGGTGTGCGCGTCGAAGTCGACAAACTTTGTGGTGCATAAGACTCTGTGGAGCAGTAGGTTTAACTTGAGTGTTTTAATATTGGTTATTAAACCAATATTAATATTATTAATAGTTTATTTTGTTACTCCCTCCATCCCCTGGACCTTAAACAGAGGGGAACATAAAAAAGGGGGCTCGTCCGGGATCTGAGAGCTGATTAGTGTACAGATTGTTGTGTATTTCTTGTGTGGAGATTGAAGTGTAGAAATCTGGAATATGATTAGAAAAAGGGTTAAACATATTAATGAAAACAGCAGGAATAACAGTAAATGCACTGCCAATCAAAAAAGCAGGTAAAATACATTTTAGCTTCGTAATAATATGTTTCCTTCACCTTATCAAGATTTTTGTTTCATGTTATTTATTCTGCTGCAGCACAACGGAATAATCTCACAATTCAAACATTAAAGTGTCATAAAAAGAAGGTTTTCAGTCATTTATAGCCTTCAGTATCAGTCGGTTTAAGCTTAGTCACTCCACCTTTTCATTTATGGTGTTTTCTTTAATCATCAAAATGAAAAAACAACTGTTCTTTTATCAGGATATAGTCTGTTGAGATTTGGGGGATGTGTACATCCAAAGTTGTACAATCAGAATGAAATTGCACTGCTGTTGATGTTAAAGGTTGTAACTCCTTTATATCCTGTTGGCTAGTTTAATCTACAGCAATGCATCATGGACTATAAGATCTTCATATGTTCGTAGCGTCTCCGTCCTGTTTTCAGCTTTGTGACGATGCATTTTCCAGCTGATCCGAGAGGCTTTTTAAAGAGTTTATTTAGCTTCAGAAGGAGGATTTCATTCAACATCAACACATTATAATGTGTGTAATATTTAATGAAATAGAAAGTATAGTAGCTTGACTTAGTACTTCAGTACAGTATTGAGTGAATGTCCTTAGTTCCATTCCACCACTGCCTGCAGTACAGCGATGTTTCCACATTAACGCAGGGCTTCTTTATGTCGTCCTGCTCTGACTGACTGGTTAACATCACCCCCCTCGTAAACACTCCTTCTCTCTGACCGACTGCAGCACCAACTGGCGTCCTGAATCCCGCCCGTCTGGCCGACCCGTCTGGTTGGCTGTCAGCTGTCTTAACTGGACTCGCTGACTGACTCGTTTCCTGGCTGGCAGAGTGGTTGGTGTCAGCGTAGATTTATGTCTCCTGGCCCTGCTGGTGATAACTCATTTCAGACGCTCTGAGCTCCCAGCGGGGGAGCAATAAATCCACTCACTGTGTTAACCTGTTTTCCCCTGAAACGCAGTGAAAACACTCCGTCACACTGCAGAGGCTTTGTTGGTGTTTACCATAGACTGTATATATATATAGATGGAGGACATGTCACCACTCCTTTCCACCGTACAAAAGTGAGACAAAATATCCCGAATACGGGGGCGTTATTATCTCAATAACTACAATAATGATCAAACTGACACATGTTTTATTACACAGACGGTGACGGTTATGGAAAGTTAAACTTAAATCTCCTCTCTCGTACAATTCCAGAGCCTCCGGTTGATCAAACCTACAAATCTTTCTTGTAAAGTTACGACTTTGTAATATCTCAAATTTGTTTGTTTTTTCCTGTAAATTTGCCACTGTAATCTCAGAGAAAATCCAAGTTTTTTTCTTGTAAATTTATGACTTTAATTTCATAGAATATTCAGGGGTTTTTTCTCATAAATTTACGACTTCGTAATCATGCAAATTGGTGAGTTTTTTCTCCGAATTTTACCACTTTAATCTCAGAGAATATCCACATTTCTTTCTTGTAAATTTATGATTTAATAATCTTGCAAATGTGTTAGTTTTTCTTGTAAATTTGCCAACTTAATTTCATAGAATAGCCGAGATTTATTTTCTCTTAAATTTGTGACTTAATAATGTCGCAAATTTGTGAGTTTTTTCTTGTAAATTTGCCACATAAATTCATAGAATAGCCAGGTTTTTTCACCTAAATTTACAACTTCGTAATCTCGCAAATTGGTGAGTTTTTTTTCTCATAATTTTTCCACTTTAATCTCAGAGAAAATAATTTTTTTTTCTTGAAATTTATGACTTTATAATCTTGCAAATTTGATAGTTTTTCTTGTAAATTTGTGACTTTAATTTCAGAGAATATCCAAGTTTTTTTTTGTAAATGTACGACTTTATAATCTTGTAAATTTGTGAGTCTTTTCTTGTAAATTTGCCATTTCAATCTCATAGGATAGCCAAGTTTTCTTTCTCGTAAATTTGCCACATTAATTTCATAGAATATCCAAGTTTTTTCTTGTAAATTTATGACTTAATAATCTCACAAATTTGTGAGTTTTTTCTCATGAATTTGCTACTTTGATTTCATTGGAATATCCAAGTTCTTTCTTGTAAATTTGCGAATTAATAATCTCGCAAAGTGGTGAGTTTTTTTCTCGTAATTTTGCTTCTTTAATCTCAGAGAAAATCCAAGTTTTTCTCTCGTAAATTTATGACTTTAATCAGGGAAATTCTGGGGTTTTTCTCTGACTATTTCCCCTCTCCCCTGATTCCATAATTATTTTTTTTAAACAACAATGGCCCCAATACGCTATCTGACAGACACATTTTCTTTCACACATAATGATATAATTTTTCTAACTTTGTAGAGGGAATTACCGGATACTTGTGCATTAACGTTATCCTAAAGAGACAGGTAACTTCTTTTCTCCAGACAAAACTGTGAATTCTGGTGGTTTTATTTCACTTTTGATGGCTTGCTGACTGCTAACAGTCCAGGAATTTGGAGTTTTTTGCACTAAATGCGTTAATAAATAATAAATAAAGAGTATAAGTGAAGATGTATGATGAGCAGCAGGTTGCAGGACGTGTTCAGTGCACCTCTGTCCTGGTTCAGCAGGTTCGAGTCCTCCTCGACGTTCAAGGACACGGACACAAAGGAAGCATTTAAGAGTGTGGTGTCTGAGAGTCGTGAGGAAACTGCAGCTGTAAAGACAAAAGAGGAACCCAGAGGTCTCATAAATCACTGTTTTTTAAAAATGCAGCACTCACACCCATTTTCAACAACAATGACGACCACTTCCTTCAAGGAAACCACATGCACCAATAACAAGCTAAGAGTCGGATGTTTGTCTCATCTTCCAGACCGTCCACAGAGGGTGGAGAAAGGCATCGACGCTGGCGGGGGCAGAGGTTTGATACGTCCGAGTGTCAGACGGTTTCTAAGGGAGCATAAATCGTTCTGGGTGAAAAACGACAGATGTTTAACGATGTTTATGTTTACAGGAAGTCTTGATTCTCTTTCTGTCGTCTTTAATTAACGAAATGTGTTAAAAGAACATATTTGGCTTTATACAGTCACGCCTTTTATCCACAAATCACATTTATTTTTCATCACTGTAGGTCATTTCCCTGTGGCGGAAAGTACATTTACTCAAGTACTGTACTTTGGTACAATTTTGAGGTACTTTTTGAGGTAGTATTTTAAATTTTCTGCTATTGTACTTCTACTCCACTACATCTCAGAGGGAAATGTTGTACTTTTTATTGCACTGCATTTATCAGATTTAGTTACTTTACAGATTAACATTTCTCTGTTCAGCTTGCGCCATCATCCACATGTGTTTTTGTTTATGTTGAGATGAGCTGAGCTGTACGTGTACGGATCGCCTCCAAAATCTAATGGATTGTTCATTGTGCCACACCCCAACCCTCCAACAAATTTAATTCAAATTACTCCAAAGACTTTTGGAGTAATCCTGCTAATTAACAAACCAACAAACCCAACAAGCCAACAAACAAACCAACAAACCCAACAAGCCAACAAACAAACAAACCAACAAACAAACCAACAAACAAACCAACAAACAGACCAACAATCAAACCAACGAACCAACAAACCAACAGACAAACCGACAAACCAACAAACCAACAGACCAACAGACAAACCGACAAACCGACAAACCAACAAACCAACAGACCAACAGACCAACAGACAAACCGACAAACCAACAGACAAACCAACAAACCAACAGACAAACCGACAAACCGACAAACCAACAAACCAACAGAGAAACCAACAGACAAACCAACAAACCAACAGACAAACCAACAAACCAACAGACAAACCAACAAACCAACAAACCAACAAACCAACAACCAACAAACCAACAGACAAACCAACAAACCAACAGACAAACCGACAAACCAACAAACCAACAGAGAAACCAACAGACAAACCAACAAACCGACAAACCAACAAACCAACAGACAAACCAACAAACCAACAAACCAACAACCAACAAACCAACAGACAAACCAACAGACAAACCAACAAACCAACAGACAAACCAACAAACCAACACACCAACAAAACCAACGCCGGTGAAAACATAACCTCCTTCCTCGGCCTTCGGCCCTGGCGGAGGTAATAAAATTCCAATAATATATAATAATATAATTCTCCTACAAGTACTTTTACTTTGATACTTAAATATATTTTGCTGCTAAATCTTCTTTTACTTTTAACAGAGTATTATTACAGTAAAAATATGAGTACTTCTTTCACCACTGTCATTTTCTAACACAAACATAATGTAGTTCGACTGGTTTCTTGTCTTGGGGAACAGAGAGTAGTTCGAGATGTTTTCATTTTGCACAGACATTAAAAATGAGAACTAAAAATCATTATCTGACATTTGAGTGATGAAATACTGAACTTTGGAATAGTTTTATGCACGTTGATTCTCATATTGTATTGAAATGAACAGAAAACTGTAAATTGCTGAAGAACAAACTGCAAAAAATGGAGTGTGTTTCTGCAAAGAGGCTGCAGGAAGTTAGCAGTTTAAAAACAGCCACTTCCTTTAATAACACACAACAGTGTTATTTGAAAACAATAACAGGTTATTTGGGCTTTTAAAGACTCGTTACTCCGCTGATGTGAACGATTACGGTCCCGCTGCAGCCGAGCAGGCCTGTAATAATCGCTGGAGCCCCGAGGACGTGACTGATTGGATGCTATTAAGTCGAATGTGCGTCAACGGACGTGCAGCGAGTATTTTTACAGTCAAACTTCCTCTTTCTCAACCCTACACTTTCTCCTCAGAGGGCAGCGCTTCACCCAGACAAGTTTTAAATGCTTCAAATACACACATGTAATACTGAGAGGGTTTTATTCTCTCTCTCTACAATAGTACGTTTTTATTTAAACATAAAGAGAAAACAACGTGAGTGATTATTGGTGTAAAATGTGTATTCCTTTTTACCCGTACATGTTTGTGGTTTTGGGGATGATACTTCCTGAAGAAGGTTTGGATTTTTATTTTTTATAAACAGCTCCGTAGTCGCCTTAAAAGAGGACAGACTCTCATACACTCTAAGAAAAGGCGGTAAAAATACGGGCCAATGTACCGCGTAAATATGAAAGAAGTTTCTGATTTTTCACAGGAGTTTTTCCCGTATTTTTTAATATGCATTGCATTGTGGGAACAAGAACCTCCGCTAGCACAAAAGTTGGAAGAGGCAGAGACCATCACACACGGCAAAGTTTAGTTAACATTTAGAATTTGTAGAAACTTTTCTCTCACTTCTGTGTTAAAAAACAAACTGAACGTTGGAAAGATGTTTTGTTGTTTTGTTCAGCTGTTGTTGTCGTCCGTTAACGTTACCAGATATGCAGGAATATTTTGCTGACTCATTTTGAGACAAGTTTGGTTTTTTAATTTATGTTTAACCAATGTTTATATTTTAGACTTCAGTGGACGTCAGGTAGAGTTAGCTCCAGTTTTAGCCTCAGGCGGTCTGCAGAGACCGAGAGGTAACGTACAAATGCAGCGTTAGCGTCTGTTTTCCTTCCAGAATGTCAAGGTTAGGCCTGCTGTTTGGGTCGGTACGGAGGATATACTGTAAATCTACAGAAATTTCCATTTTAGGGTTGAAGAAAATGTCCATAAACTTAACGGAGAATTTCCTGGTAATTTTCTGCCATTATCTGTTTTTCTACGGATTCTTCTTAGAGTGTATTGTTTCCATTATTTGGTCAGACGGCGTCATTCTGGAAGCATAAAGGAGGAACTTTAAAAAGCTGGAGTGTTAAAAGATTAGTGGGCTTCATTTTTTTTATCATAAACCTGAATTACTTTTTTTCTTTGAGGTGTTTCAAGTCACCAAACTGCACAAACCTGCTCATTCACCAGCCTGATGAACGCCACCTGTTCATGATTAGGAGTGTGTTAACATCATCAACACCCCTGCTCAGCTGTGTGTGAGGGCAGGCTTCATTCATTAAGAGTTAAAAAAGAGTACAAAGAAGAACTGAGCTTAGGAAACCAGGTCCAATGTGACGTACAGAGAAGAAAAAAGAAGGATGAGAATAAATAAAATAATAAATTAGGACTAGTTCATTTAAAAAACTAACAGCATGCTGGAAATATAAAATCATTTTATCTTGAAAACTGGTGCAAATTATACTGTAATTTCTTTAAATCACCTCCATTGAGCCAGCTCCGTGTGCTTCAGGGTGTTCAAACATTCATGTCAGATAAAATCCCTTTGCAGCCTCAGTGATTATCAGAGTAGTTACATGATGGTCGGGGAGATTGTGGTTCTGGCGGTGCTGCGTTCAGGTGCTTTGGTGCGTTCAGAGTTCTCACAGTCTGGCCTTAAATCCTTCACTTCCAACACGGACTCCTGTAGACCATAAAACTGCCTCCGAGGCACCAAACACAGACGATCCAGATAAACTCTCCGTTCCACACAAACACATCTAAATGTCGAAGCAATTAACTTTGTTTTCAGATTTTTAGATTCCTGCCAGAATGACTAAAATGCATTTTTAAATCTAAATCCAGTGGTGGAAACCAATTAAAGTACATTTATAAAGTACTGTATTTCATTGCAATTTTGAGGGACTTGTTCTTTACTTGAGTATTTCCATTTTCTGCTGCTTTATACTTCTACTCCACGACATCTCAGAGGGAAATATTGTACTTTATACTCCACTATATCATACTTAAAGCTGCAGTAGGCAGTATATTTTTGGCATCATTGGGCAAACATCCCATAATAACCTTTCAGCATATTGTAATTCAAGTGTTCTGAGAGATAACTAGACTTCTGCTCCTCCTCATGGCTCTGTTTTCAGGCTTTAGAACATCTAGCCCGTGACGGGAGACTTTGACCAATCACAGGTCATTTCAGAGAGAGAGCGTTCCTATTGGCTGTGCTCCAGAACTTGGCGTTCCTTCACCAGATTTCATTTGCGTCACAAACTTTCTCATTTTCCAGTTAAACCGTGCACTACAAGATGATTCTGAAAACATGTGAGGAGAGAAATAGGCATTAACGTAACAGAATATTGATTCATATTTGATCAGCGCTGCCTAGTTTGACCGTTTGGTCGGAGTTCAGAGTGATTGACAGCTGGCTCTCATAGACGGCAGCTGGACAGCAGACCTCAGATCAGCTCTTACTGCTTGTTTTCCTCCAGTCTGTGAAATCTTGCAGACGCCGTTAGGAGCATTGGAGGACACCGGAGGACACAGAGGAACATGATGTTTTTCAGGTTACCTGTTTCATGTTCTACTGTCACGATATAGCAACCGTTTTATAGAAATAACTTTTTATATCTTATTTGCTCCGATCTCGCCTACTGAAGCTTTAACAACCCTCCCGGTTTTCCCGACAGACTCCCGTTTTTCATCGCCCTCTCCCGCTTTCCTCCCGGGGTCACAATTCTCCCGTATTTCTCCCAATTTTTGACAAATTTTCCCACTTTCTTTTCCTTCTCGTTATCTTAGTCTGTTTCTGGAACTGAGCAGCGTGTATAATCTCTACTGTTTAAACCCGGACGATGATAGAGCTACACCAACTGTCTTTTCCCGGCAGAACAGAGCAGTCTGTGCTCGCGACACAGCGCAGTTTGAGCTCACATTTAAGCTGCGCTCGCCACAGCTTGCAGCGCCCAAAGTTGGGGTTTACTCGATGCAGCGAAAACCCGTCGTGGCGCGGCGCTAACCGTTGGAAATAACGTGTTTCAGAGGTCAGTGGTGGCGTTGTCACGTTGTGTCTGAAAGGACCTTCGGTGAGTGAGAGAAGGAGAGAGAGAAATGGAGAGAACTAAGAGAAAGAAATACACAAGCAGGAGCAGATATACATAAAAACAGATGCATATTAGTTTATGTCAGAGATTCACACATCCAGTTCTCACCAGAGAGGAGAATTATCCACCGAGCTGTGTGTGGACGCGTTGGGATTCACGGGCGAGGTCCCGTTTGCGGGTTTTATCTCGTGCATTTTTTTGAGAGGCGAATTAAAAACATGTTCAAAGAAGAACTGAGGATTTAATAACGCTGTGATTTCATGTGACTGTTTTTACGGGTGAACTTTACAGCACGAACAAAACACATCAAAGAGCCGAGGGTGTTGCTGTAAACGAACCGACCGAACACAACGAACGCTTTGTGTGTCTGTCTGCGTCTTCCTGATGGACACCAGGAGTCTGCAGCCACATCATGCTTTCAGATAAATCCTAACATCAGCATGCTAACATGCTCACTATGCTGATGTTTAGAAGGTTTACTTCTCTCTTTAAGGGAAACGACTTCCTTACATATCACGTAAGTTACCAGACGATTACTTTAACATTGACTTCTGGTTTCACACGGGACACAAACGGTGTTTTCTGACCCACCAGGACCTCCCTACTCGTCATATCTCCTGCTTCACAATAACCTCAATTACACACACATTGATATCGTGGGATATATATGAATTACAGTGCATTACTTTATAGGTATAGCTACGAACAGATGATACCAGCCTGCAGATACACGTTCCTCTACAACTATAACCTGTCTGTGGCAAACACAAACTAACTGGCACCAATAACATCAGCCCACATCTGTATACAGCACAGCTTTGTCTGTTGTTGATTTGAGTTAACGCCCTCTAAAGGGGTATTTAATGGATCTTTGGTGCCATGTGCAATCAATACAATAAACAGAAAACACTTAAATAACCTCATGATTTGTGAAGCATGTTGTGTTCATTACTTGTATTGTGTATTGTTTTATTTACTGTTTTTACTGTGACAAATGTCCTGCCCTGGGGGGGGCAATAAAGTTTCTGTCAGCAATAAAGTTTACATGATTTGTATTTAAAGCCATCAGGATGGTACTTTATATGGTTTAGTAAATTCAGATTTTGGAGTGGTTGATTCAGAACAAAACCATGCTCTCTTTAATCATTTATATAACATATTTGCTGCTACCTGCCCATTTGCACGATTGTATATTGTATATTTGTATGTTCTAATGGTGTGTTGTGCCCTCCTGCGCTACAGGAACAGATTTGTTCATTTAAATAAGTCCTACAGCAACATTTGCACATGTTTATGTAAAGTTCATCCTATTGTAGTTTTATTGTGTCTTTTGTCCTGATATTTCAGTGTTTTTTTATATTGTTCTTGTGGCCTTCTTCTTTTTGCTGGGTCCTGATCCCAGAAAGCCTTTGAGTACTCTTTGCCATGTTTTTGGTGTGTCTGTCTTTTGTCTGTGCTGCAAAACAAATCTACCTACGGGTACAGATAAAGTCATCTGAACCTCGATATAGGCCGCCCTACATGCTAGAAAACGTTCTACATGCTGGGGCCCTTTTTATTTTATTTTTTTGAAGCAACTATGAAGTTAGAAAGCTAGTGACATGGTTTGACTGGAGTCAAATTTGATTTAAAAGTTACTTTGAGTGAAGGTTTCCTTGTTGGACTGTATCACTTCTCACCTCTTAAAAAAACTTGTAAAACCATATTTATAACAAAAAGAGCACAGGTTAATCGGGTTACTGTTCTGTAACGAGATACTATATTCGACAACTTCAGAATTCTTTTAATGGATTCGTAACTGATGACTAAAACTCTATCGTACGCCAACCTGTAGCACTTCAAAAGCCTTTATAGATGTTCTGCATTTAAAACGAGATTAATCTGCAGCGCTTTGAAAAACCAGTCACAGAAAATGTTTCAGTTTAAAAATATCAACAATACTCCTTAAATCATCTCCTTTGAAAGAAGTTTGTTGTAAGTATAAATTAAATGCAATATGTATTCCTCCTCAAATGCTAAATATGTAATTATGAACACTTTTCATGTAGATTCAATGTTGACAACATAGTAAATATGTTAAGTGACAGAATACAGCGTGTGATTAAAGTTTGAAGTAATGAAACAGGACAGACAAAGAGCGCTTCTGAAGACTGGAAGTTAAACCAACGCAAAGCAAACAAGTGTCTAATTAACTGAAGACTGTCGCAAATGTTTTTTATTAGTTGCACTGAAAGCAGTTATGAAGAGTTATGAGTGAAATCTCCCTTTAAGCCCCTTTAAGGGAGTCTCTATGGGCATGAGAAGCACATAATGAGAAACAATGTAGAAAACAGAGAAGAAGAAGAAGACGAAGGCTGTCATGTGAAATATGTAATTATCAGTCTCCTGTTTATATTCTCCTCTTTCCTCTGTGAATGTGTTAGTGTTTGTTTTCTCAGCCGCCTTAAAATCTCTCATTCACACACAAACACACACAGTTCATAAACACACACACAGTTCATAAACACATACTGCACATCTGATAATCTGATGAGCTTCAGGGTTTCATCAAAGGGACTTTTTTTTTGGTAAAAGTGGCATCAACAAATCTGGTCAGTCTCTCTCATTCCCCGGTTTACAAATGTATTTTGTTACTCCCTCATCCCCTGGACCATAAACAGAGGGGAACGTAACAATTGGGGGCTCGTCCGGGATCTGAGAGCTGATTGGTTTACAGGTTGTTGTGTATTTCTTGTGTGGAGATGTCTCCTGTGTTCACCGTGGTGAGTATCTTGTTTGGATGTCCATTGTTGCCATTGTTCAATGTTAAACAGTTTCCTCTGCTAGGTAGGTGAGTGTCCAGCTAGTAATCCTGAGCGGGGATTTATTCCCTGTCGGAGGTAGGCGTTTCAGAACTCCGGCCGCTGAAGTGTTGCCTTTAAAGTCGCCTCGAGCTCGGCACGCTCCAGAAGATAGTTAGGTAAGTTTCTGTCAGGCAGGACCAGAGGAAGTTGTTTAGTGTGTTAAACTGAACTTAATGTTGTCGTTATCATTTTGCATATTCTTATTATTATTAACGTTATGTTTGCCGGCTAGAGTTACTTCCAGAACGGTCACTAAATAACATGAAAAACATTTTAAAATGTCAACGTTATCATGCAATGGTTCATGTGATATCTTACAAAAAAGTTAGTCCTCCTTTTGTGTTTGGTATCCTACGAATGAAGATCTCCGGGCCTCCGTAGAAAAGGGCAATAAACAACACATCGGCCGATCCGAACCCACCGTCCTGATGGGAAACTCTTTGGAAACTTGTTTGCTCGCCTCTGTGACAAACAAACAAGTTTAACAGTTCCCATTGTTGGATGTAGAGACTTCAAATCAACCCTTTGTTTACACGCCCTCAGTAAGTCAAACATGTTGTAGCAGAGTCTCGTGTGTTCAGGGATCCAGGAGATAAGGATTACCACGGGAGGCCGAGAACCAAATGTGACTAAAGAACATTAAGCTTTTACTTAGTTTGTTATCTCCAATCAGCTGAGGAACACTTGGCATATCAACTAATGTTAGAATCTGTGATATAGATGAGGAATAGTTCATGTTTGTGTTTCTTAGGGGGGTAGATATCCAGACTGGGGGGTGTCTCCTCCCACGTCCTCCTGAGAAGAAGTGGGCAGCAGCAGCAGCGTCTCCATCGGAGCCCAGAGAGGATCCCAGTAGGAGGTTAATTAAAACAAACTGGCGGCGCTGTCGAAACACTCAGACGAAGGTGAAACAACTGGAGCCTCCAAGTCTCTCCAACTGAAACAGCTGCTGCCACTAATAATACGACTAATGTCCACACTGATATCACTACATTTGACATCATTACTTTGCACATGATTGACTTTCTCTCTCTACAAGTAAGTCTATCCGTGCACATAGTATATTTCTCTACCCGATTCGACTGTTATCGGGCCATTAAATAGGCGTTATCAGTCGCTATAAGCACCATAGATGTGCATCATTAGGGGCTTACTACGCCTACTACGTTGTAAAAGTGAAACTTAAAAGCAACACGTTCGAACATGTACAATATTTTATTTATAGAAGTATAAAGTAGCATGAAATGGAAATACTCAAGTACAAGCGCCTCAAAATTAGGTAGGCTCCTTGAGTAAATGTACTTAGTTACATTCCACCACTGGTTATTTGATCCATTGTTATTATAAAAAGTATTGATTGTAGCAGCTTTAAGTGTTCAGCCTAAAACACCACTAGCGTTTCTAAAACCTTTAAAACTAAGTGAGGAAAGATGCAGAAAACGGAGAAAAATGAAACAGATGAATATGAGTGTCGACGAGGACACGTTGTGATAACATCAGACAGATGTTTGTGACTCTGATCTCTCTCCGGTATGTCACTGATTGCTGTGTTTGATGACAAATCAGCGCTCCTCCCTCTGTTTGTTTGGCTTCGTTTCACTTTCAACAACAAACCTCACAAGAAAAAGACAAGACGCAGCTGTTCTGATGAAGAGGAGGAGGAGGAGGAGGGAAAGTGACCCTCTGCTCTCACCCAGAGGTCAGAGTTCAACCATGAGGTTGGGTTTGTTCCAACGTAATCACAAGTTTAAGTTTTAAAGATAAATCGCACAAATTGCAGATTCAGAAATAGAATCAAATGAACAGCAGATGTGTATTTAAATAAATGTAACGCCACTGGGATTATATTTATATTATAATAATATGATATATATAGCAAGATATATAACAATGTCTCCTGATCCAAAGTGTTTAAAAATATTGGTGATTTGAAAATCATTTTATCAGACGCC
Source organism: Sebastes fasciatus (assembly GCF_043250625.1). NCBI lineage: Eukaryota > Metazoa > Chordata > Actinopteri > Perciformes > Sebastidae > Sebastes > Sebastes fasciatus. The sequence goes on from NC_133810.1 coordinate 2,267,808, forward strand.
AACCAGCCAACCAACAAACCAACCAACCAACCAACCAACCAACCAACCAACCAACCAACCAACCAACCAACAAACCAACCAACAAACCAACAAACCAACGCCGGTGAAAACATAACCTCCTTCCTAGGCCTTTGGCCTTGGCGGAGGTAAAGGTTACATTATAGTTAATAGAAAGCCCGGTGCGTTTCATACGCTAAAGGGTGCCTTGTGTGGCGGTGACGTGACGAAGCGTCGGTGTTTAACGCCCTGGGAATGAGAACTTTAAGTAACGTGTCGGAGGACCTCTAGTGGTAAAATAAGACATTTTGTGACCCCAGTCGGCAAATATTAAGACACGATTTTCGGCCTGGGACTCTCCACCGGTTCAGTCAGAACTGAACTTTTTTGAATGCAAAACAAGTTCAAGAATATAAATTCCTTTGCCTTCTACTTATAATATAACCTGGAGAATGTTGAAGAATGTGAGCAACAATGTGCAGCATGTTATCTGATAAATAACTGATAAGAAATCAACATCCAAACCTGTTTTTAGGTCCCGTTTCTGAGCGGTGAGTCTGTCTCTCTGTCTGTCTGTCTCCGAGCTGTGGCGGGCGCCGTCGGGGGCGGGGGGGTGAGACAGACTGGCGAGAGCCCCGGTGACCGGGAGGCACCAACGCCCGACCACACAGCTACGGGTCAGTCTACACAGAGACAGACGGGGAGACGACCACCAGAAGACTTTAATGATCCAGAGACAAAGACAAAGACGAACATACCGGCTGCTGTTGGAGACTCCACTGTTGTCCATGACTGATATCAATTATTAAAGTTATTGGCAGTGGTGGAAAGTAAATAAATACATTTACTTAAGTATTATACTTTAGCTCAATGTTGAGGTTTTCCATTTTATTCTACTTTAAACTTCTACTCCGCTACATTAGTTTGATAGCTTTAAAGGGACTGTTTGTAACTTTCTAAGCGTATAAATGTAGCTGGTCGGGACACATGCGCGCTCGCGTGTGTCTGAAGTCACTCCTCCTCTGCCTACCTTCACTGAAACAGCGCACGTGTTCTTGCTGACTCGTTCCACCTCTAGACGTGAACGCGCGCTCACTCCACACTGCAGAAGAGTTAGTTTAGCTCTGAGAATATCTAGTGAATGTTCAGTGGACGTTTGTGCAGAAATAACTGCTGCAGCTCCTCCAGACCAACAGAGGTTTCCCGTGTCTTGTGAAGTGACGGAGCTCCGCAGAGAGAAACGTTATCGTCTCCGACCAAAACTCCGCTGTCTCCCTGCAGGCTCGGTCGGAGACGATAACGTTTCTCTTCCTGCTTCAGAGCCCCGGCGTCTGACGCGCGTCTCATGCGGGCAGTGTGTCCACTCTAACCTGTTAACATGGACGCCGAAATAAAAAACAACACGCCACGCAGCCGCCACGCGCTCTTGACGCTGGTAGTGTGTCCACCACTTAAGACGTCTTTGTTAAGTTTACTTCTTCCACCTGAGTTAACCTGCATCCTGCACGTGTATGAGCTGCATCAAGTTGTCTTTAAACTTCACATTTCTCATTATAAAAGCTCAGCTGACAACAACAATCAATAAACCAGTGTCCTCATAATGTGAAGTATTTAGTCTGTTCCAGATTCTGCACAGAGGAAAGTCCCAGCAGCAGCAGAAGAACAAATAGTGTGAAACTTCATTGCGTATACGGTCGAGCTAAAATTAGCCGGTGCAGACGTTTCTAAAGTCATAACTCACAATAGAAGTGAACAGAACAGGTACGTTTCCTCCTCCTCACTGTTCAGCTCAGCATGGAAACTGGAGGCAGACAGAGGCCTTTCTGTCTGAGCTGTGAAGGAGGGAGAGTACAGGCGTCACGCAGCGCCGAGACGTCCTGACAGCGCCGAGACGTCCCGACAGCGCCGACCAATTAAAAGGTGAGAGGAGAGGAAGAGCAGGAAGTCAGGAGCCGAGCGGAGGACTTCCTGGACTCCCTGAAACACTGAGCTCACTGTGATACTCACTGGTACTCCGATGTTTTACTGAAGTAGAAATACCACAGTGGAGACTAAATCTTCAGCCTTTAATCGTGGCAGTGCGTGTTCTGGTACTGGTACTGGTTCTGGTACCGGTGCTGTGTGGTCTGGCAGCTCCAGCTCAGTGTTGATGCTTTTGGTTTATTTTAGAGCGACGAGGCAGCGGAGAGACTCACGTCGTCTTTTGATGAGGCCAGATGAGACCTTCGGCCACATTCCCGCTCGGTCTCCCGCGGGCTGCAGCTCGCCACATTACTGCCTGCTGTCCAAACAAACACGAGGCCCGTCCCGGAGAGAGCCTCCTCGAGCCGAGCCGAGTCGTGCCAAGCCAAGCCGAGGCGGGACAAACCGCCCACCTCTGACGGTCCTAAAATATATAGACTCTCCGTTTTTAACTCCAGGAACAAGAGACTTCTTCAGTTAGTCACAAACAAAGTGGTTCCACATGTTGTGGTACGAGCTGTTGTTGTCACTTGTGATGTCTGGACGTCACTAACTGGTCACAGTGTTCCTGAAAGACGTTCATTTAGTCTCTCCTGGAGTCTCGTTTGTTTCTGTCTGGAACAAAGTCTGCTGTAGAGGAGTAAAAAACGTCCTCATTGTCCAGTCATGGCTTAGCCACTGTAACTACCAGGCCTGTCAAGTTTTGGATTTATTCAAATGCCAAAGCCTGTAAGAGTGATACATGGCATTTAAAGACTTTTTGTTTTCCTTAATGATTAAAAAAAAACGGCTCTAACGTATAAGACACAATTGTCGGCATGTCCAGCTAGTATCTACAGTGGTTACTCCCGAGGACAAACGAGGACATCATTAGTTTAGGGTGACCATATTTTCAAAAACCCCAAACGGGACCCTTAAAGCATCAGTAGGCAAGATTGGAGCAAATATGATAAAAAAAAAAAAAGTCGCTATATGGTGACAGTAGTCCATGAAACAGGTTACCTGAAAAAAATCATGTGTTCTCTGTGTCCTCCGGTGCTCCTAACGGCATCTGCAAGATTTCACAGACCGGAGGAAAAACAAGCAGTAAGAGCTGATCTGAGGTCTGCTGTCCATCTGCCGTCTATGAGAGCCGGCTGTCAATCACTCTGAACTCCGACCAAACGGTCAAACTAGGCAGCGCTGATCAAATATGAATCAATGATCTGTTACGTTAATGCCTATTTCTCTCCTCACATGTTCTCAGAATCATCTTGTAGTGCACGGTTTAGCTGTAGAAGGTTTGTGATGCCGCCACCGCCATTGTGAAATCTCGACGCCAAGTTCTGGTCACATGACCGGAGCACAGCCAATAGGAACGCTCTCTCAATGAAATGACCTGTGATTGGTCAAAGTCTCCCGTCACGGGCTAGATGTTCTAAAGCCTGAAAACAGAGCCATGAGGAGGAGCAGAAGTCTAGTTATCTCTCAGAACACTTGAATTACAATATGCTGAAAGGTTATTATGGGATGTTTGCCCAATGATGCCAAAAATATCCTGCCTACTGCAGCTTTAAACTGAGTTGAACGTCTGTTAAAAACCTCCCACAAACATCCGTTGTCCAGTCGTAGCTTAGCGACAGTAACTAGCAGGCAGGCCTGTCAGGTTTTGAGTTTCTACACAAAGCGATGTACATGATGCTGTATTATAGAGCAATACATTTACATTTAAAGAGTTTATAAAGTTTAGTTTTTGGTGAAGTTTTGCCTTTGTAAGGAATGATTTAAAGAGGGTGTTTATCTGCTCTGACGTCAGATACTATTGTTGGACTAACTAACTTACTACAGAGTGTTACCTCCAAGGCCAAACGAGGACGTTATTCTCAAGAGAAACCCCATTATCACCTCAAATGAGACTGTTAACACTTCATTAATCCCCCACGGATAAATCCAAACATCAGCTGATAAAGAAACTCAACATGAATTCACTTCAACAAACAGAAAAACACGTAGAATGTTTTTCTGTGACGGCTTAAAATATAAGTATATAAATATATATGTGATGAAAACAGCTTGTGTTTTCATGTCTCCGTGTGTGTGTGTGTGGGCAGTCGTGTTTTACTCTCTAAATGTGTGTGTGTGTGTGTGTGTGAGGACGAGAGAGGAATGTGTGTGTGTGTGACACAGAGGTCGTAAAAACAAAATGCCACAGGATTTTGATTCACCATAAAACTTTACTAGACCTTTTTGTTGTTGTTAACAAGTATTCCTGAAATGTCCTCCCACAGTTTGATTGAGCCGAGACGAGAAGAATCTCTTTTAATTGAAAAAGAAAGACACGCTAGTGGTGAGAAGTGGGTTGTAAAAGTAACTTATCTAATTTAAATCACTTAAAGTGGATTTAAACTGCCACACGATGACTTAGACCAGTAGGATCAACAGAAAACAACGTTCAGATAAAACATGACAGACACAATTAGCTCCTGCAAATGTCAAGGTTTTTAATATATTTCTTAAAGATGCATGCTAAAGTGCGAAATATAATTTTCAATGCATGACATTTACTTGTAATAGAGTATTTTTACAGTGTGGTATTAGAACTTTGACTTAAGTAGAGGATCTGTATACATCCTCGACCACTGCATAATATAACAAACCAGACTGTTTCACGTCGACGACATCAATCGTCTCTTCACAGAACCGTCCGTCTGGTGTCTGCTCGTGTCTGGTTTCATGTAAATACCAAATCATTTGTTTAAAATGTAAAATCAGGTCTTTAAATTTGAGATTCAAAGGACGGAGAGAGAGACAGAGAGAGATGGAGAGGAAGGATTTGCATTAGGCAGGATACAGTTTGTATATATTGTCATGAAAACAACAAACAGGTGACGTCCACAGACTTCACTGTTCACAGTTTTCATTACATGTTTTGGTGAATTACAATATCAGTATATCATCATAAACATTAAAACAAGAATGTTCATCTTGCCCAAAAAACACCTGGCATGCATTAGAAAGTTTGGCATGACACGATGACCAACAATTCATCTGGCGTTGAATTCCTGAGCGGGACTGAATCTAAAAGTCTTTATCATGGTTGTCAAATCAGATTGACATGTAAGCTTTGAGAGCGACTCTGTCAGGATGCCAGACTGTGACTCGGGGTGTGTTAATATGTCGTCTTTGTGTCTGCATCTCTGTGACAGACAGAGACGTCAAGTCATCAAACAGGACAATGCAGCGTCTGGTCCAGAGCTCTGAACTCTGGGAGACAGAGACAGACAAAGAGATGGTGTGATAGGTGGAAGGAGGTGACGGAGAGCTAAAAGGCCAACGGGTGAAGCTGTTTGTTTTTGCCGCCTCGCTGTCTGAAAAAAAAAACTGGCAAATGATTCTGCGAGAGAAAAACATTTCCTGAAGATGCGATCAGTGAATTTTCTTTCTGGAATCATTTTGTATTTGGTTTATTTATGTTCTGGGTGAAGTGACTCTCTCCCTCTTTGCTTTCACGCTGATTCTGTTTGTGATTTTCAACAACGAACTCAGAGGAGTGGAGGTTTACGTGATCTCAAGAGTTCGTCTCCGACGTTTTGCTGACGATATAGCTGTATTTGCTTCATTGGACCGTGACCTCCACTGCACACTTTTGTTAGCATGCAGCAAAGTGTGAAGCACTTCCAAGTGTGAAGCCATGGTACTGAGTCTGAAATCAGTGGATTGGGAGTTACTGATTAAAGTATCTGGGTCTTGATCACTTCTAAAATCAATCTACATTTCATCAACCGTCACCAATGATCATGAGCTCCGGGCGACCTGTAAGAACGAGATTCCTACGGAGCCTGGGAGGTGACATGTAGGGGGGAAAAACTAATTTGATTAAAATAATAATTTAAGCTCTTTATTAAGTGTAACTTATCGCCTTTATGTCATCAGTCTTGTTTTGCATTTCCCCAATACTACCCAATACCCGATACTGGTATCGGGTATTGGGCCCAGACCCAGGTCTAGGTGGAGAGATTATATCTCCACACTGGCCTGGGAACGCCTCGGGATCCCCCAGTCAGAGTTGGTTAATGTGGCCCGGGAAAGGGAAGTTTGGGGTCCCCTGCTGGAGCTGTTGACCCCGTGACCCGATCCCGGATAAGCGGTTGAAGATGGATGGATGGATGTTAAAATGTCCGTTTATATTGTAAATGTTGGCTCGCTCATGTTGGGAAAAGGAAGTTGTTACGTCCCAGTAAGGTCTGTAGGGATAAGGGACGCGACATAAGCAGATGGAATCAAGCGTAAAGTAGCTGTTTATTGTTAAAGGCACAATCAATGAAAGCAGAACAGACTGCAGGCAATCAACAAACAAGGTTGCAGAAAACCAAAGCGAACACAAAGTGGGCTTCTGAAACAACTAGATATAAACAAGAAATAAAACTCTACTCTAACTACTTTCAAAACTAATAAACAAAACACACGAATGTCAGCCGCCTCTTTAACTCGAGCATCTCGAGGCGAGGTCATATTAGATTTCATTTGTCTACGCCGTGCCTGTTCATGTCTGTCTCAGGTTGATTAGTTTCCTCTTGTGGAGGATTCTCTAGACTGTTTGGTTTAATTTGATTCTGTCACAAACAACACACTTAAGACACGAAACAAGAAAGAAAGATTCAGGAAAATGCAAAGACAGAAATACAGAATAAAACAAACTACAGACTGCATGAAATGCAAATAAGCTGCAAAGACTTCAGACATGTCAGGATAAAAAAGGTTAATATAACGTCCGCTTGTTACAGACATCAGGGAAAGTAGTGACATGTAGATCTCCTTCGACATGTTCAGTCATTTAGTTGTCTTTGACTGGATGATTTGGACCTTTAGAACACCTGTAGGACTGTTACTGGTATTATCTCCTCCACCACCTGTATGTCTCTGGACTGTCCTCCGGTCTTCCACACTGACCAGCAGCCCGCTTCCAGTGTCCCGATTGGTCCGGCCCGTCTGCTGCCACGGCGCCACGGGGGGTGGTATTATGTGCCGGTGGGGGTGTCACTCAAACCCCCTTGGAGGATGAAAAGGGAGGGAGGTGATGTAGCATTAGGTCATCCCCCCCCCTCCTGACAGCTCTCATCATACCGGAGACCTGCCGGGCAGATTGACAACTCAATGAGTCGACCAGCGCCGGCTTTTACAAGAACCATTTCACGGCTTCAGTCTTTGTATGATGAACCCCCCCTCCGCTACCACCCTCACACACTCCCCCTCTTTGCTTTCTTCCTGTCTTATTGCTGTCCTGTCTCTGCTGTGCTGGTTTGAGATGGGATGTATAGCTCCAGTTATTATAACAACTTCATAAAAGTATATCTTCATTCATTGTCAGAAAGCTTTTTTGCCTCAGATCTACCTCACCGGGATTAAAAGAAGTCTTCCTCTTCTTGTGGATCCGTGCAGAATTAAAGTGCTGGTTGCAGAATAAGCATTAATCTGTTTATTAAATGAAGATAATCCCACTTTATTTAGTCTCTGACACACTTTAAAGGATCAGAAATGTCTTGTTAACAGCGACACCTGTGGTCGTTAAGTCAACTAAAGTCAGCGTCCTGTTGCTGGCGCTTGTGCTCGCTCTACATAGACATGAAGGAGCATCGCTCAACACAGTGAGGAGACACACGTCAGCTAAAAGCACAATATCACTCTATATTTCAGCTGCTTGGCAGTAATGTTAGCTGACCAGACCAAGGTCTCTCCATGAATCAATGCTGATCCTAGTGTTGGCTTTTCCCGCCTCAGCCTCCCGACCGCGGCCGGAGGGAACGGGGGAGACGCCGGAGTTTTGGTGGGAGACGATAACGTTTCTCTCTGCGGAGCCCCGTCACTTCACAAGACACGGGAAACCTCTGTTGGTCTGGAGGAGCTGCAGCAGTTATTTCTGCACAAACGTCCACTGAACATTCACTAGATATTCTCAGAGCTAAACTAACTCTTCTGCAGTGTGGAGTGAGCAGCATGCACGTGAGAGGTGGAGAGAGAGAGAGAGAAGGAGCGCGGTGTGTGAGTGAAGGCAGGCAGAGGAGCAGAGGAGCAGAGGAGCAGAGACTCCGGTCCTGGAGACCAAAGCTATGGTCTCCTCCGCGTCCTCCGACCGCGGCCAACACTGTTTAACAGCTTCACTAGATACAACCAAGAGGTTTTGGTGCTTCACTGGAGTTTGTGTTGGAGTCTGAGTCTGAACAGCGGAGACACACGAGAGACCATGAGACACCGACCAGCAATGATTTATACCTGGAAGAAGTTACAAACAGTCCCTTTAAGTACTTGAGTAAATGCACTCAGTTGTTTTCAAGCACTGAGGTTAGGGAGAACTTATGGTTATTATGGTTAATAAAAATGCAAATGCAGGTCTGTGACGTGACACGAACTTCAATCTCCTTCGTGCTCCACCACGCCGCCGATTCTGGGCTGAAGGATGGAGGGAAACATGGCTGCAGAAAGGGAAGGTGGAAGAAGGAAGGAAGGAAGCAAGGAGGGGAGGAAAGGAGGGAGAGTGGGAGGCATGGGAGGGGAGGGGATCCCGTCACGCTTTGCTGCCTCTCAATCGAAGTCTGAACACCGGCCACAAAACCCCGGCTTGCTCCATATACCTCATCTTTGCATGTGAAAGGACGGCTCCATTGTCCCGGCCTAACTGCACATTTAACCTGTCTGGACTGAAAGAAGAAGGGACATTTCTCTCCCCGTCTCTCCCCTCACACCCTCTCTCGTCTTAACAAACCAATTAGCCGGACATTTCTCCTGCAAAGACGACTTCTTTACACTCGTTGCTTAAATAGTGAACAAGCCGCTCTGGGATGTTTGGTTTTTTAGCCGGAGGGAGAAAGCAGTTTGTTCTCTTGTGTGTGTTCTGGATTTGAGCCGCGGGGATCTTTTAAATGTTGTGTTGAGAAGAGTTAAAGGCTGTATTTGATGGTCACTGCGTCCACAGAGCTGGTTGTTGTTCAGCTGCACATGCAGAGACATCCAGAGTGACGCACAGATGAGACTCCACCAAACTCTTAAGTCATCTTTGGCTGATTTCTCTTGTAAATAGTCACTGAAACTCATCTTTACAGTATGATCTATGACTCTAAACACACTTTATAATTCTGTTGGAAAGCAAGACGACGTTTTCTAACTCCTAAAACTCATATATTTAAGTCCAGTGGTGAGACGGAGGTGAAGTTGCAGCCGTGTTCTGTTCTGCACAGCGAAGTGAAAGCCTGGTTTTCTTTCACCAGAATAGAGGCACAATGATCCCAAAGCTTGTGTCCACAGAGAGTCGGCCGCTCACGCTGAGAGGCCGAGTGGAGATCGCTTCTCCTGCCAAGGCCTCCGGCTGTGCTCTGGGTTTGTGTTTGGCTCTGAAATGGCTCTGACCAACAATGTGTGAGCGTGTGTGTGTCTCAAAGCTAAGCTGATCATCTATTAATGCTTTAGCCTATTGATCAGTCAGAAGGACGACTTTTAAGTTGCCAGGTTGGGATGGTTTATATCCTCCTCCAGCATGCTTTATTACAATCGTCTCAAAGTAAACTTCTGCATGTTTCATCCTTTAAGCTTGATTTATTTGAGTAAAATACATGTTTAATTGTTGACAGATTGACTAGTATTGATTTATTCTTTGTGAGACGAGTAATTAATAGAAGTTTACAAGTCAAACTAAATGTTTTTTGGTGTAGACACTCTACGTTTACATGCAGCCGTGCAGACTCAATGCATGCTGGATTACTTAACGTAACCGGTGGTGGACTTGTCGGACCGTGCGAACGCTCTTTCAATCCTTCAGCCAGCTTCTTGTAAAGGTCGGTGTTGTGATATTTGCACATATCTAAAAACCTGTTGATATCCAAGTCTTTCATCATGTTTAACAGAAGAAGTGCTTCTCCTTCTTTTCTTCTCTTTTGGGCAGCATCTCTGCAGACTAGTTGGTTTGTGTTCAACCTAAAGAGCTGGATGTAAACAGGCAAGAGGCCGTGCGTCACAACCTGCGGTAGAAACCCTGATTGTGATGCATATTCCCAACGTATATTCAGACATATAGACGTCCAAAGACTGCTCCTAAAACCTGAATAATATCAGCATATCCCACATGCCTTAATCTGAAAACGCTCCATTCAGAATAAATCCTAATTCAGAATATCCAAACAGAATATGCTGTTTACATCAAATTCACAATATTATATATAAATATTAGCGTGCATGTGAACGTAATCTAAAGGTTTAATAACTATAAAGTAGGTCTGCACAGGTCATCCCAGGCTGAACCCTCCTCTAAATCACCAGTGAAACACCAAACGTTGATGTGAATGCAGACAGCTTTCCTCCTCCTCCTCCTCCTCCTCCTCCTCTTCCTCGCTCCCCTGACGCTCCGTCATGAATACCGGCGTCCTGAGGAGTCGAGTCCCGGAGAGAGGACGCCATCTCTCCACCTGTGAAGCCGTCAAACGGCCAACTGGGGGGTTTGTTTGTATCGGCATGTGGAGTCCGTTCTCAGCAAGAGCTCTCTCTACACAATGTCCGGAGGGGGGGGGGCGTCTCGGGCCCCCGGCTGAGAGGCTTCAGAGCCGGAGGGACCGGAGGGGCCGGGGCCAGAGCAGGTCCAAAGGCCCGGTGCTGGGAGGCTCTGACAGGGGCCCGGTGCTGGGAGGATCTGACGGGGGCCCGGTGCTGGGAGGCTCTGACGGGGGCCCGGTGCTGGGAGGCTCTGACAGGGGCCCGGTGCTGGGAGGATCTGACGCTATGACTGTTTTATTTTATTTGTATATTTGTGTGTATTTATTTTTTTATCTTTTTTATTTTTTTTATTATTATTATTTTAATTATGACTGTTTTACTTTATTTGTATATTTGTGTGAATTAGTCTTTTTATTTATTTTTTTTATTTATTTTTTTTAAATTTTAATTATGACTATTTTATTTGTATATTTGTGTGTATTTTTTATTTTTTTATTATTATTATTTTAATTATGGTTATTTAATTTATTTGTATATTTGTGTGTATTTATTAATTAATTTATTTTTTGTACACTTGTTTTTCTTTTAGTTGAGTGTCCTCTGGGTATTGTCATGGCTGGGGGGTTGGGTGGGATATCTATCAGTCCAAACATGTTTGTGGATTGTCAGAGTTGTATTAGCAAAAATTCAGAAATAAACTTTGTTAAAAAAACAACTTGTTTACATGTTCTACTGAATCTGGCTGAGAGGATGTGAATGTTGGCACATGCCGTGTGTGTTTTCCTCTCTATAGTTGTGAGGACATTTCCTGGCCGCCTCTCGTCAGTGTGAATCTTAATTAGCGGAGACGGGACCGAGCTCCTCGCGGCCCGGAGCCCCACTTTGTGAAGGCAGGTGCAGCTTTAAATGACTTGACATTTTTTGCAGTGTGCAGAAGGTGGCAGGTTGTGATCCTACAACCCACATCTCATATCCATAATCCAGCAGGCAGGCAGGCCCCTGCTCCTCGCTGAATGGGGGGGTGGACTCTCCCTTCCTCTGGGGACGTTTCAGGGCTGAAAGAGAAGCCTCACCACCCGGCTCCCGGGGGCCCGGGGGCCCGGGGGCCCGTGGGCACAGTGAGAAAATGAAGACCTCTGCGCCCCTCTAAATCCCCAGGAATTTCTCATTAAGCGAGGGGGTCCCGGTCTGCCGAAGGGCCCTCTGGGTCCTCACCCGCCCCCCCGTGAGGGGTCTCTCCCTCTCTGCTGGGGGAGAAAGGAGCTCTCCACTCCACTTTGTGCTGGCTGCCGGCTACCAGGGCCCGGTATTCACCTTCTCCTTTCTCACCAGCACAACAGCTTTCTCCACATCAGGCTTTCAAAGCCCTCAGGACTTCCTCTTCCTTTCATTCACGACTTACAGAAGTGTGTGTGTGTGTGTGTGTGTGTGTGTGTGTGTGTGTGTGAGAAAGGCATAATTGAATTTGACATTTTTTTTAATGGTATCCTGAGCTATGTGTGTGTGGAGGCGCTCGGCGCTGGAATGAAGCGGACTCTCATTTCAAAGCGTGTTTTTTCTTCTCGTTCACACGTTGTTGTTGTTCACGTTGTCCGAGGAGGATTAATGAGGATTATGTATATGAGGAGAGGTAATGAGTTCTGATGAGAGCAGAGAGGATATCTAGTGGGAGGTTTCAACAACATCACGGCGACTCGGGAGTCGGCAGCTGGTCCTGACTCTTCCTGTGGTGGAGTCACTTTATCCTCAATGTTTTTATGAATGAATATTCAGAAACTCTTCATTTTACAGGTTCGCAAATTTAATCATGGTCATTAGATGATAATTAGAAAGTTACCTATTGGAAATTCCTTTGGATTTACTGCCAAATTACCCCAATATTACTTTATTGTAAACATTATTTAATGATTATATTCAGCTATTCACCAATAGCTGATTAACAAAGTTAATTGATGAGCTTTATTTCCATGTCTGCTAGGGATGCACCGATACCACCTTTCTTCAGACCGAGTACAAGTACCTACATTTGGGTACTCTCCGATACCGAGTACCGATACGAGTACTTCTCTGTGCCTAAAGACCCTCGTTAACAGCCAGCTGGAGGGTGTGAGCGACACACGGCAGGCTGGGGAGTCCCGCATACGAGGCGGTGCGCCGCCACCGGCTCTAGGTCGGCTTGGAAAGGCTCGAGGTGAAGGTGCTTCCCGGGGCCGTGGACAAAGTGTCACCGGGGCTCCCCGACTGCGTCGTGCCCCCAGGGCGGGGCTCGGCCCACGTAAAAAGGCGCCAGGGGTCTGCGGCAATGTCTGCAACCCACTCGACATGTCTTGAAACACGGACCAAGGAGTCTAACGCACGCACGAGTCAGAGGGTGCAAGCAAAACCCTGTGGCGCAATGAAAGTAAGGGCCGGTGCACGGCCGGCTGAGGTGGGATCCCGGCCCCGCGGGGAGGTGCAGCGTGAGCGCGTGCGATAGGACCCAAAAGATGGAGATGAGAGGTTAACGTCACGCTGCCGGTGCCGTTCTATGGGAGCCGTTTTAAGGATATATTTATTTTATTAGAATTAATATTCTAATAAACATTTATTTTATACAGTATTTTATGTATTATTTTGTTTATTTATTCATCTATTTATTTCAGCTTTTATTTATTTATTTATTTATTTCAGCATTTTTTCCTTATTTTGTTTATTTATTTCAGCTTTTATTTATTTATTTATTCCCCTATTTATTTATACTGATGTTATGATGTTATATGAGATACAAACAGTGTACTAGTTAAACATAAAAGTACTGAAGAACTTTAACGTTCTGGTTCTACTGGGGCTCGAACCCAGGACCTTCTGCGTGTAAAGCAGACGTGATCACCGCTACACTATGGAACCACACATACTGAGAATACAGGTTATATGAAATATTCTGGATTAATACTAAATAATAAACACTTCTTTTATACAGTATATCACCACTACGTCTTCACAGCTCTCTGAGTCCTCTGAGTGAAGGTACTGTACGTGTTAATGATAATATAATGATGTGATAGCAGACATATTTCATAATGAATACTTTTACTTTTCATACGTTAAGTACATTTTGTTGATGATCTTTATGTACTTTTACTTAAGTAACATTTGAATACAGTACTTTTACTTGTAATGGAGTACTTTAGACTGATATTACTACTTTTACTTTATATAAGTAACGAATCTGAGTACTTCTACACACCGCTCTAAACTAGATCAATAACTTCAGTGAAACAGAAATGGACTGAGACTAAAACAGTTGATAGAGAGAGAGAGAGAGAGAGAGAGAGAGAGAGAGAGAGAGAGAGAGAGAGAGAGAGAGAGAGAGAGAGAGACACAGAGAGAGAGAGAGAGAGAGAGAGAGAGACACAGAGAGAGAGAGAGAGAGACACAGAGAGAGAGAGAGAGAGAGAGAGACACAGAGAGAGAGAGAGAGAGACACAGAGAGAGAGAGAGAGAGAGAGTTGTCCCATGCAGGCCAGCACAGCTGACAGCTGGGTTCAGCGGAGGTCAGAGGTCATGGATTGGCAGCAGTGGGGGAGTGAAGTGGAATCTAAAACAACAGGAAGACACACACACACACTCACACACACACACACACACACACACACACACACACACACACACACACACACACACACACACTCATGTTTCCGGGAGCGGAGGTGAGCGTGGGCCTCCGGATCTCTCGTGTGACGGACAGTCGACTAAAACTTCATCAGTGTGGTGTGAACGCTTCCTCTCACACGTCTGATCCAGGAGCTTTCACTGCGTGTGTGTGTGTGTGTGTGTGTGTGTGTGTGTGTGTGTGTGTGTGTGTGTGTGTGTGTGTGTGTGTGTGTGTACTGCTATCTTTATGAGGACCATCTTTAGACCGTACGCAGCGACCACATTTCAGTAAAGTGAGGATATTATTAGAATAAGAAAACAGCGTATTTTAAAGGTTCCATATCGTGCTCATTGTCAGGTTCATTCTTGTATTTTGTGTTTCTACTAGAACATGTTTACATCCTTAAATGTTAAATAAACTTTTTATTTTCCTCGTACTGTCTGCCTGAATATACCTGTATTTACCCTCTGTCTGAAACGCTCCGTTTTAGTGTATATTGACAGAATTGCAATGGAATTGCAATGGAATTGCAACATAATTGCGTTGCTAAGCAACAGCTTGGGTCCATGTGTACTTCCTGTCAGCTGATGTTATTCACATCCACTGCAACAGGAAATAAACTGGGACACATTTAGAATGTTTAAAATTGTGTCAAGAGTCTAAATATTGTATATTTGTGACATCACAAATGGACAGAAATCTTAACGGCTTGATTCAAACGCACAATTTCCGAATACGGGCTGTGTGTGTTTCTCCGTATATTGAGCGTTTTGATAGTTTAACATTATTTATATATAACTTAAACCTGCTTTATGATATAAAAGACTCACTTCACTCTCACTTCTTACAATATGGGACCTTTAATGCTAAAGTTGAACAGCCTGGTGGCGTTGTGGTTAAAGGAACAGTAATTGTACAGGCTACAGGCTCTCTGTGGTCCCAGAAAGATGTTTTCTATCTATTGAACGGTGTTAAGGAGAACGAAGCATATCAGTGCTAACTTTGACGGAGACGGAGTGAACTATTCCTTTAAGACATTCCCGATTACTTTCCAGCAGAGATCTTTTTGCTTTATGTCGTCCGTGTTTCTTTCTCCTCGTGATTCCTGTCTGTTTCTACACCGTCAAACTAAAGACTAAAAGACTCCAGGATGCTTCACCAGAACTGGAGCTGTGAGGCTGTCGTAGTTAAACGCTCCACTGGGAGGACAAAATATGACTTCTTCATCAATAAGTAAATAAATAAATAACCGGTTGTCTACACGTCTTCATTCATTTATTCCTGGATAGCCGTGTCACATCTTATGAGGCGGGTGCATACAGGTTTCACCAGATGATAGTACGGAGAAATGACTTAATAATCAGTAAATAAATGTTTAAATAAATAGATGAATAAATATGTAAATAGATAAATAACTGGCTGAGGTTAGGACCTCATACCTCATTAACATATAGATACAGAAACACAGACATGTATCTATTTATGTCCTGTTTATTTACCAACTTTAATTATTTATATAATTAATTAATTATTTCTGTATTTATTTCAACATTTATTTTGTTATTGACTCTTTTATTTATTTATTTCTGTATTTGTTGCAGTTTTTATTTACATATTTATTTATTATTTCATTATTTATTTATTGTTTTGTTTATTTATTTCTGTATTTATTTCAGTTTTTATTCACTTATTTATTTATTTCAACATTTATTTATTGTTTTGTTTATTTATTTCTGTATCCATTTCAGCTTTTATTTAATTTCTGTATCTGTTTCAGTTTTTATTTACGTATTTATTTATTTATTTATGCGTTTATTTACTTTTTTGTTTATTTATTTCTGTATTTATTTCAGCTTTTATATATTATTCTGTTTATTTATTTCAGACTTTATCCACTTATTTATGTATTTATTTATTTATTTTAGCATGTTTTCCTTATTGTTTTATTTATTTCTGTATTCATTTCAGCTTTCATTTATTTATATATATATATATATATATAAATATATATATATATGCATTTCAGCATTTATTATTTATTTATTCCTCTATTTATTAATGTCTATCTGTATCTGTTTATTTAACTACGTCATACCGGCGGTGATGTCGCCTCCAGGGGCTTTTATTTATTTTTATTTATCACTTCAGTCACTTTAATCTTCATTCATTTATTTATAAAAGTACATAAACTCAGATTGTGAAGTCATTAAATCCTGTAAATGATCCCAGCTCACTCTGACAGATTGATGTATTATTATTATTCTTAGTTAAACACTTCTCACACCTCCATGTGTTTTAACGTGCTGCTCTCTGCTGGACGAGACGAGTCTTCACAAGACAATGTGGACTTTCAGCAATAAGAGGAAGAAGTACTCAGATCCTTTACTTACTTTAGTAAAAGTAAAAATACCACAGTCTGAAAAAAAATACTAATTATGCAGAATGGCTCCTTTTGTTTTATTATTATAGAATATTATATTATTCTGTTTTTATCACTAACACATACATGTAAGAGCAATATTTAATATTTAATTAATGTTGTAGTTCATCAATGTAGATACTTACACACTACTGGGTAGATTAGTAGTACAACACTGCATTATATCATATAAGAATATCATGTTTTTCTTATATAAAAAGTAACTAAAGCTTTCAGATAAACGTAGTTGAGTAAATACCATAATATTTACGTCTGAGATGTAGTAAAGTAGAAGAATAAAGTAGCAAATAATGGAAATAAGTAAGAGAAATCCCTCTTTAGTGGACTCTAATAGACAAACTAATAAACTAATAGACATCTGAACTGGTTAATTGGGGCTAAAGGGTCACAAGCCAAAACAGTTGGAACCCACTGGTTTAATTTTAAAGAATGCTTTGTATTTTATAACCTTATGTATTTGTAAAATCCTGATTTGAAAATAAATAAATAAGTAAATAAATAAGTAAGTAAATAAATAAGTAAGTAAAGAAAGAAAGAAAGAAAGAAGTAAGTAAGTAAAGAAAGAAAGAAAGAAAGAAGTAAGTAAGTAAAGAAAGAAAGAAAGAAAGAAAGAAAGAAGTAAGTAAATAAATTAATAAGTAAAGAAGTAAAGAAATAAAGAAATAGGTAAATAAATAAATGCAGTGTAATAAAGAGTACACTGTTTTTTTGTTTTTTTAAGTAGTATTAATATTTTTAGGGATTATTTTGAACACATTAAGGAAAAGAAAGACTATTAAATAATTATACTAAATAGCGTTTCTAAGTTTTATTTTGGAAGGATAATACCGGAAGTGTCAGTATGCTATAATATCTGCATTGACGCTTTTTTGACTAATTGATCAGTTCCTCTCTGTCTCCACCAGAGGGCAGCAAACACTCCTGATATTAAATACACTGATTAACATCTAGCATCAACACAGAGCAGGGGTCAGCAACCTTCACTATCTAAAGACACATTTCAGGCAAAGAGAAAAATAAAAATCTGTCTGGAGCCGCAAAACATTTGCAGTGAAGTAGGGGCCACATTGGGGGGAAAAAATCTGAGATTTCAAGAATAAAGTCATAACTTTACAAGAAAAAAAGTTGTAATATAACGAGAATAAAGTCAAAACTTTATGAGAAAAAAAGTCGGAATATAACGAGAATAAAGTCATAACTTTACGATAAAAAAAGTTGTAATATAACGAGAATAAAGTCAAAACTTTATGAGAAAAAAAGTTGTAATATAACGAGAATAAAGTCAAAACTTTATGAGAAAAAAAGTCGGAATATAACGAGAATAAAGTCATAACTTTACGATAAAAAAAGTTTTAATATTACCAGAATAAAGTCAGAACTCTAGTGAAAAAAAAATCGTAATATTATGAAAAAGTTGTAATAAAGAAAGAAAAAGAAAATAACACGTAAAATTACTACTTTATAATATTATGACTTTATTCTCATAGTATTATGACTTTATTCTCATAGTATTATGACTTTATTCTCGTAATATTATGACTTTATTCTCATAATATTATGACTTTATTCTCGTAATATTATGACTTTATTCTCATAATATTATGACTTTATTCTCATAATATTATGACTTTATTCTCATAGTATTATGACTTTATTCTCGTAATATTATGACTTTATTCTCATAATATTATGACTTTATTCTCATAGTATTATGACTTTATTCTCGTAATATTATGACTTTATTCTCATAATATTATGACTTTATTCTCATAGTATTATGACTTTATTCTCGTAATATTATGACTTTATTCTCTAAATCTCAGATTATTTTTTTCCTCAAAGTGGCCCTAATACTCCGTCGTACCGTCGTACCATAGACCTACAACAATGATAAATAAAAATGAAAATGTAAACAAAAAAACATTTATTAATTTCTACTAATTTATTAAAAATAAACCCAGAGGGAGCCACTGGAGAGGAGCTAAAGAGACGCAGATTGCTGACCGCTGCACTAGCAGCAATATCATGGCATTAAAACTCATGATTTTAAATACACATGTCTAATTAGCAACAGATCATTTTTATTTAACAGTTGTTTAAATTGAATAATGTATTTTTATAAAGCATTAACAGTTCCTCAGTCTCCCTCTGTGTTGCTGCTAGGAGATGTTGATCAGTGTATTTAAAATCAGAGTATTTTGCTGCTCTCTAGTGGCCACAGAGAGGAACTGAGGAATTAGTCAGACTAACGTCAATGCAGACGGTATAGCAGACTCACACTTCCGGTATATGATTTCAAAATAAAACGTACACGGAGGTGTAGTTACTCGTAGTCACCACAGGAGGGCAGTCTAGAGTCATGCAATGATTTTAAATACAGTCTAATTGTTTACTAGTTGTTTAACCTGAATAAGACATATAATAATTATTAAAAAGTGCATGTTTTGGCGCAAAACATATTATAAAAACCGCCTTGTTTAAAATCTGATTTAAAAAAAGTTGTTAAAAGCACAGATATGACCTAGCTACCCAGACTTTCCACTGATACATTTCACTAAAGTTCCTTTATGAGTCTGAGTCCTAAAAACCTAATTATTATTACAGTAAGTCCCCATTAGTCCCCTTATTTTACTGTATTTTTATTTTATTTATTTTTTTACAGTATTTTTTATTTTTATTTTTTACAGTATTTTTTTTTTTTTTTTTACAGTATTTCTTATTAAATTTATTTTTTGGTCTTTTTTATTTATTTCTATTTTTTTTTACTGTATTTCTTATTTCTTTTTAGTTTTTTACAGTATTTCTTATTAATTTTATTTTTTGGTCTTTTTTATTTATTTCTATTTTTTTTTACTGTATTTCTTATTTCTTTTTAGTTTTTTACAGTATTTTGTATTTATTTATTATTTTTAGTCTTTTTTATTTTTTTTACTGTATATCTTATTAATCTTTATTTTTTACAGTCTTTTATATTTATTTTTATTTTTTACTGTATTTTTTATTTATTTCTATTTTTACAGTATTTTTTAGTTTATTTTTATACAGTATTTCTTTTTCTTCTTTTTTATAGTATTTTTTTTCTACTGTATTTTTATTTTTATTATTTTACAGTCTTTTTTATTTATTTGTATTTTTTTTTTACTGTATTTTTTTTTTTTTTTTTTTTTACAGTATGTTTAATTTATTTTTATACAGTATTTTGTATTTATTTAGTATTTGTTTTACAGTCTTTTTTATTTTTATTTTTTTTGACAGTCTTTTTTATTTATTTTTATTTTTTTAACTGTATTTTTTATTTATTTCATCTAACTAGTTTAAAATAGAGTCGTCATCTTGGAGTGACGTCATCTCATTACGGCGGTTGGTCCTCCTGCGGTTGACGGACAGACTGTCGACGCTTTCGGTTAAAACAGTAAGCCTTTGTTCCTTAAAGTTAATTATTGTTTCTTACATTAGTTCCTGATGGTTATGATATTTTTTTAAATAGCCACCAGACGTGTTTGACGTCATTTCGTCAGTTAATATGGACAGAAACACCAGTAAACCTGTTAATCTGACCGTTATAACCGTTATGAGAACATTCATCTGACCGTTATAACCGTTATGAGAACATTCATCTGACCGTTATAACCGTTATGAGAACATTCATCTGACCGTTATAATGACAGGACAGATCTCCCGCCTTTGAACTACGTCACAACCTTCAGGCTTCAACATGGAGAGACAGAGGAGAACACAGAGAACCAACAACATGATGAACCAACAACATGATGAACCAACAACATGATGAGCCAATAACATGATGAACCAATAACATGATGAGCCAATAACATGATGAGCCAATAACATGATGAACCAATAACATGATGAACCAACAACATGATGAGCCAATAACATGATGAACCAATAACATGATGAACCAACAACATGATGAGCCAATAACATGATGAGCCAATAACATGATGAACCAATAACATGATGAACCAATAACATGATGAACCAACAACATGATGAACCAATAACATGATGAACCAATAACATGATGAACCAACAACATGATGAACCAACAACATGATGAACCAATAACATGATGAACCAATAACATGATGAACCAACAACATGATGAACCAATAACATGATGAACCAACAACATGATGAACCAATAACATGATGAACCAACAACATGATGAACCAATAACATGATGAACCAATAACATGATGAACCAATAACATGATGAACCAATAACATGATGAACCAACAACATGATGAACCAACAACATGATGAACCAATAACATGATGAACCAACAACATGATGAACCAACAACATGATGAACCAATAACATGATGAACCAACAACATGATGAACCAATAACATGATGAACCAATAACATGATGAACCAATAACATGATGAACCAACAACATGATGAACCAATAACATGATGAACCAATAACATGATGAACCAATAACATGATGAACCAACAACATGATGAACCAATAACATGATGAACCAACAACATGATGAACCAATAACATGATGAACCAATAACATGATGAACCAACAACATGATGAACCAATAACATGATGAACCAACAACATGATGAACCAACAACATGATGAACCAATAACATGATGAACCAATAACATGATGAACCAACAACATGATGAACCAACAACATGATGAACCAACAACATGATGAACCAATAACATGATGAACCAATAACATGATGAACCAACAACATGATGAACCAATAACATGATGAACCAACAACATGATGAACCAATAACATGATGAACCAACAACATGATGAACCAATAACATGATGAACCAATAACATGATGAACCAACAACATGATGAACCAATAACATGATGAACCAACAACATGATGAACCAACAACATGATGAACCAATAACATGATGAACCAACAACATGATGAACCAACAACATGATGAACCAATAACATGATGAACCAACAACATGATGAACCAATAACATGATGAACCAATAACATGATGAACCAATAACATGATGAACCAACAACATGATGAACCAATAACATGAGTCTCTGGGGATTGATCTGGTGACAGAGAGGAAAGAAAAGTTTATCTAGCTAGTTAGTAACTTCTGCTAGTTAGTTAACTAGCTAGTTAACTAACTAGTTGTAAGTCTACTACTTTCTACTCGTACTCCACTACATCTCAGAGGGAAATATTGTACTTTTTTACTCCACTACACAGATTATTAATATAAAGTATAATAAACAAATAAATGATGATGTATTATTATAGGTTAAGTACCCAGCAGTATATAAATAATAATATAAAATAATTAAAATAAGCTCTAGCTTTTAGTTCCCTTATTTTACTGTATTTCTAATTTATTTTTTTAATTTACAGTATTTTTTATTTATTTATATTTTTTTTACCATATTTGTATTTATTTATTTTTTATAGTCTTTTTTTTTTTTTTACTGTATTGAAGCTGAACCTCATTACCAGCAGCAACATTAAAGTGATGAACACATTAATGCATTAATAATTATAATACAATAATATATATGAATCTGAAATGGGCCATTCTGCATAATGAGTACTTTTGGTACTTTAAGTTTATTTTGATGCTAATACTTTTGTACTTTTAATGCAGGACTTTTACTTGTAACAGAGTATTTTTTATAATATGGTATTACTTCTTTCCACAACTACTTATTTGTATTTTATAACATTTTAGACTAATTTGTAGGTATTTTTTAGATCTCATAACACATATATCACCATGATGTTACTATTGAGGAAATATGACCCTGAATACATTAAATTAGGATTTGTGCTTAATCGCCTTTTTGAACTGAGAGAAGAAGTGCACACATTTCTGGAAGAGCAGCACTCCCCTCTTGCTGAGCATTACACTGATGGGAACTTTTGTGCAAAACTGGCCTACTTATCAGATATATCTGACCAGTTAAATCAGCTCAATATATCAATGCAAGGCAGAAACAGCACAGTGTTTTTGGTTTCAGACAAAATTGAGGGCTTCAAGAAAAAACGTCTTCTGTGGAACAGAAGAGTCAAGGAGGGACGATTTGACGTGTTTTCACTCCTCAGTGAAACTTTGGAAGCCACTCCTCATGTCAACATATCCAGTGTTATAACCCAGCATTTGACTCAGTTGTCAGGAAAGTTTACAGACTACTTCCCAGAAGATGCACGAGATGGAAACCTTTGGATTTTGGACCCTTTCTCTGTGGATCCTGCTTCAGAAGACATAGCTCTCTCCACTGTGTTGGAAAATGAACTGATGGAACTATCAGCAGACAGCAGCCTGAAGCTTCAGCTCACACAAGTAGACCTTGCTTCATTCTGGATACTGGCTGCCAGTCAATATCCCTCTCTGTCAAAACGGGCAATCACATTTCTGTTGCCTTTCACCACCACCTATTTATGTGAGTCAGGGTTTTCCATTGTGACTGTCACCAAATCAAAGGCAAGGAACAAACTGAAAGCAACTTTGAATGCTACTCTGCGTGTCAGCCTCTCACCCATCCCACCACGACTTGATGGCATAACACATATCTACAGCCCAGTTTATTATTTGTTGTATAAACATGTTAGGTTTTTTACTCATTTATTTGGGAAGGTGGTCCTCGGAAATGTTTTGACAATCACAAGTGGGCATTAAGTTGCAAAAGGTTGAGAACCCCTGACCTATATCACTATGATGTTACTGTTGAGGCGTATTAATGATTCATTAACACGTGTGTTATTGGTTCACACATATCTGAGGGGATTTACCGTAATAAGAATGAGTTTTTTGGAGGATCAGACTCATAAAGAAGCTTTGTGAAATGCATCAGTGGAAAGTCTGGGAGGTGAAAACTCATGCTGACACACCCGGTTGCTCTAAAGGAGAATGAATCAATAATTATAATACACTAATATAATGGGCCATTCTGCATAATAAGTACTTTTAATTTTGGTACTCTAAGTATATTTGGATTCTAAACCTTTTGTACTTTTTCTTAAAGGTCCCATATCGTGCTCATTTTCAGGTTCTTACTTGTATTTTGTGTTTCTAATAGAAACATGTTTACATGCTGCAATGTTTTCCTCACACTGTCTGTCTGAATATACCTGTATTCACCCTCTGACTGAAACGCTCCGTTAAGGAAATAAACTGGGACACATTTAGAATGTTTATGTTTAAAACCGTGTAATGGTCTAAATATTGTATATTTGTGACATCACAAAAGGGACTGAAATCCTAACGGCTTGTTTCAAACGCACAATTTCTGAATACGGGCTGTGTGTATTTCTCCGTATATTGAGTGTTTTGATAGTTTAACAGTATTTATATAGCACTTAAACCTTCTTCATAATATAGAAGACATGAAAATCTCACTTTTTACAATATGGGACCTTTAAGTCACATTTTGAAAGCAGGACTTTTACTTGTAACAAAGTATTTATACCCTGTGGTATTAGTAGCCTACTTCCTGAGTACTTCTTCCACCACTGCTTATTTGTATTTTATAACATTTTAGACTAATTTTGAGGTATGTTTTTAGATCTCATATGACCTATATCACCATGATGTTACTATTGAGGCGTATTAATGATTCATTAACACGAGTGTTATTAGTTGACACATATCTGAGGGGATTTACTGTAATAAGAATGAGTTTTTTTGAGGTTCAGACTCATCAATAGATAGATAGATAGATAGATAGATAGATAGATAGATAGATAGATAGATAAATGGATAAATAGATAGATAGATAGATAGAACAAAAAACACTGTATTTACAAATCTCTATGTACGCACCAACTACTCTAGTTTAAGCTAGATAAAATAAATAAAAAATACTGTAAAAAAATAAAAATAAAAAAGACAGTAAAAAAATAAAAATAAATACTGTAAAAAATTAATAAGAAATACAGTAAAATAAGGGGACTAATGGGGACTTAATGTAATACTTTTTTATTTTTTAGGGGTCAGACTCATCAGGAAGCTTCATGAAATGCATCAGTGGAAAGTCTGGGAGGTGGAAACTCGTTCTCTCAATGAGAATGATTCAATAATTATAATACAATAATATAATGTGTATTATTTTGAAATGAGCCATTCTGCATAATGAGTACTTTTACTTTTGGTACTTTAAGTATATTTTGATGCTAAAACCTTTGTACTTTTTCTTAAGTCACATTTTGAATGCAGGACTTTTTACTTGTAAAACGTGTGTATTTCTACACTGTGGTATAGCCTATACATTCTGACTAATTTCTGAGGTATTTTTGCATCTCATATGTCCTATATCACTATGATGTTAGTGTTGGTGTGTATTAATGATTCATTAACACGTGTGTTATTGGTTCACACATATCTGAGGGGATTTACTGTCATAAGAATGAGTTCTTTTCTCATAAAGGAGCTTCGTCAGATCAAAACGTGGTTTGATGAATCAGTGGAAAGTCCGGGAGGTGGAAACTTGTGTCTGACTGACTAAATGAGAATGAAACCACGTTAATGTTATTATAATCATAATGATTCAGATGGAGATGCGCGCTTCTGCCGGTGCGCGTCGCTGTTCCTGCGGTGCGTAAAACCCGCAGCAGGCCTCGTCTGTCTGTCTGTCTGTCTCTCTCCGGTCTGTCTCTCTCTACTAAACCTCTCCTGCTCGGATCGAGCCTGAAAAGCAAAAGTCCTGCTGCAGAGACTCGTCTCTTTTACTGTTGTTGCTGCAACTGTGACCCAGCAGAGCTTTATTCTGCAGAGGAAGAGGAGGAGGAGGAGGAAGAAGAGGCGGAGGAGGGTTTCCCGTTTCCCATATCGCCTCCCGGTGACATGGGGGGGTATTTTATATATTTTACACCTGAAACACCCTCCATGTCCTCACCAACATATCGTGTCCAGATCCCACAAAAATCGGATAAATCCAACCCACCAGAGCAGAAAGCTCGCAGCTCAGCTCAGATCAGAAGCTGCAGTTGTTTTCCAGCACATAAATAAAAAAAAGAAACATGCACAGCAAAAAAACAAAAACATCACATTTGACGCGTAAAAGTGTTTTATTCTCTGCTGTTTGACGTGCGTTTTGCACACACACACACACACACACACACAGAGAGAGAGAGGAGTCCCTCTGGTCGTGGCTCTAACGCTCATATAAGACAGACTGACTTTGGGAGGCAGAACATGTTCCTGTCGTGGCATGGCTGATCCAGGACCCAGAACAAAACCCCTCCAGGGCTCTGAAGAGGAGCCTTTCTGACGCTCAGTCCTCTCAGTCCTCTCAGTCCTCTCGCCGTGGCTGGCTGAACTTTATATATCGAGCATATATTAACACTTTGTGGCCTGCGTTTTTGTTTTTTTTCTTCCTCCTCTTCCTCTAAAAGGCTTGGAGGACTCCATTTTGAAGGGACCGGGTGTGCATGCAGCCAGAGAGACTCACTACACACACAGCAACTCGTCTCAGCAGGGGAAAGGAGCTGGTTCTATCCGGGCACAACCATTTCACTGCTTCTCAAGACGACATTTATATCAGGCTTTACCAGGCGCGTCAGGGAAGAAGAAGAGGAAGAGGAGGGTGAAGAAGATGTGCCAGTTTGTTGGCACAAGTTTGGCATGTCATTGGTGATGGCAGCCTGGCTTTTTATAGGTTCATAATTAATGCTTTTTTATTTTTGTGTTGGTGGTTGATTAGGTGTCTGTCAGCTCAGATTGTGGTGATCTTTGGAGGAGATGCAGTGGTGACGCCTGGCAGCCTGGAGGTGCGCACAGCAGAGAGCACAGAGAAACACTGACAGGCTGCAGACAGGAAACAGCCATGCAACAGAGCAGACATCTGCACAAGTTGTAGTTCTCATAAAGGTGGAGGGAGGTGCTGGAGGAGCTGGATGTGTTCTTCCAGAGGCTGTTGGACCTTTCTGCTTTAGTGCATGTAGAGAGGAGGAGGAGGAGGAGGAGGGAGGAAGAGGAGGAGGAGGAGGAGGCAGTGAGGACGTTTCACAGGATCCAGAGGCCTAGTAGTATTGCTGCTGCTGCTGCTGGGAACTCTCCTCATCCGCTTTCACAAAATCGCAAATTGGCACATTTAGACGCCAAAATGCGCACATCGAGGCGCACGATCAGGGTGGCCGACACCGGAATGGTAAGAATCTCAGCTCGGATCACGCATCATTTGGCGTTTTCTGCGTGATTTTTGCATGCACACACACACACACACACACACACACACACATACTGTATATAGCAATGCATCTGTCTGTCTGTCTGTCTGTCTGTGTGCAGGGAGCCTGTGTGTGCAAGTGTGCGTCCATGTGTGTGTCAGTGTGTGTTGCTGAACTTGTTTCATATCGTTGCATGCCACAAACATGCAGTTGCAAGCCACACACATGCAGTTGCACACACACCTATGTACGTGCACACGCGCGTGCACGAACGGGTCCATTTTAATTCCAGTTGGTGGCTCTGCAGCGCCGGCGTGTTTATTCTCTCTAACATGATCATTCATCCTGTGTGTGTGTGTTTCTACTGTATGCATGAAGGAAGGCTGCTGACCTTATCCTACTGGATGTCATTTTCATCATATCGCCATGATGATGTTTTCCTCTCCTCAAAGCTCAAAGGCTTTTACAGCTGCAGTGTTTGCGCAGAATCTGCTCCAAAACATGTCACATTAGGTCGATCTGCTCGTCGCCAGTGAGTCCGTTTGATTTCTGACATCATGTGAAGGCAGATTGGCTCTTATAA
Organism: Sebastes fasciatus; assembly: GCF_043250625.1. Taxonomy (NCBI): domain Eukaryota; kingdom Metazoa; phylum Chordata; class Actinopteri; order Perciformes; family Sebastidae; genus Sebastes; species Sebastes fasciatus. The sequence goes on from NC_133810.1 coordinate 2,295,053, forward strand.
ATACCTCTCACCACCAGCTGCCTGGGATAACTTTAGATAAGATGAAGTGATGTTATCACAGATTGTAGAAACATGCTGTGCAAAATAAGTGTATTTTTTTATAGGAATTTTATTTTAGATTATAGAAAATCAAAGAAAATCACAACGAGCCTTGATTTAAGGAAAACTATTTTTGGTGATAATTTCTCATGTTCCAGGGAGGAAGCATGCCAGCATGAGTGGGCCTTACCCAGGCCCTGGCAGGGAGACTCATCAGTCCAGCTGCCCTTTGACCCCCGGCCGTGACCTCTACCCCCACTCCTGCAGTTGCACACACCTATGTACGTGCACGCGCAAACGGATCCATTTTAATTCCAGTTGTTGGTTGCAGCGCCGGCGTGTTTTAACGGTTGATTTCTAACATGACGCTCTCTAATTTATCTCCTTTATTGCGTGTTTCTACTGTCTGCACGAGCGTTGACTTTACATGCTGCTGACCTTATCCTACTTGATGTCATTTTCATCATATCACCATGATTTTTCCTTTCCAAGGCTTTACAGCTGCGGTGTTTGCGCTGAATGTGCTCCAAAAAATGTCACATTAGGTCGATCCTAGGTCTGTTTACATTTTATTTCTGACATCATGTGAAGGCAGATTGGGTCGTTTTCTTCACGGATTTAATGTCTGGGCTGTGTCACTTTTTAAAAAATACCTCTCACCACCAGCTGCCTGGGATAACTTTAGATAAGATGAAGTGATGTTATCTCAGATTGTAGAAACATGCTGTGCAAAAAAAGTGTGTTTTTAATAGGAATATTATTGCAAATCACAACAAAATCCCAACGAGCCTTGATGTAAGGAACAATATGCAGAATCTGTTTGTTTATGATCATTTTCTCCTCATGTTCCAGGGAGGAAACATGCCAGCATGAGTGGGCCTTACCCAGGCCCTGGCAGGGAGACTCATCAGTCCAGCTGCCCTTTGACCCCTGGCCGTGACCTCTCCGCCCACTCCTGCCCCTCCAGACACCATGACCACAGGATCGGGCTGACCATGTCTGCCGCCTCCTCCCTCAAGCATGCATCCCTCTATGGGTTCACACAAAGGGACCACTCGTCCTCCTCTTCTTCTTCTTCCTCCTACAGCCCTCTCAGGAGGCTGCAACATCTCACCAGCATGGTGAGCCAGCCGGACCTGGTCCTGCCGGTGAGGGAGCCAGAGAGGAGCTGGGAATGGGGGGTGACTAAGAAGGAGAGGGGGAAGGCGATGGAGAGGGACTCCTGGGCTGATTGCACTAGCGGTGATTATTCTGGCGCCCAGAACACAAGCAGGGAGGAGAGCTTCGGTGGCTCTTCTGCTGGACAAAAACAACCAAACCAAACTAGAAGTAGAGACGTGCCAGCAGCCAATCACAGCAGCGACCCCGTTGTCTCCGAGAAAAAGACAGAAAGTTGTTTCTCAGGCCCGCCCAGCCCGGCCTTCTCTCTCGATAGCAACAGCCCCTTCGCTAACGGCTTCCTCCACTTTGAATCCTCTTTGTTTGAGGATGACGATGAAGAGCAGCAGACGGTGTCCCCTCTGGGAGGAGGAGGCTTACGGGACAAACACGAGAGTGCGGAGAACGTTCTTCAGTCCGCTCCTGGACACGTGAATTCGGACTCCAAGGACGCTACCCTGTCGTCAGCCAAGGTGGTCACCCGGTCCCAGTCCTCGGGTCAGCGCCGGAGATACTGGGACGGCTCGGACGACGAGTGGGAGAGCGACACTGAGCTCTTCTTGTTTGGGGACTTTCCCTCAATGCATTCATTGGCAAGTTTTACCCTTATTACTCTTAAGTAAACAAAAGTGGCTTTTCAGGTTCTTCAGCAGCTCTGTCAGGTAGACATGCAGCTTTCTTTCTGGTGTTTCACAACATTGTACAATTTAAAAACAGCCCTCAGTCAGAGGAGATTCACCTCAGTAGAAAATATGTGGTATGGTGCTGGATTACATACATACAGAGCCTGTGCATGACACACTGAACACCTGCGCTGCCTTTCACCTGTTGTAACAGAATATCTGTCATTGTGAATAATGGTTGGGCACCGACGAGACACGGCTTCACAACTGTAGCTCTGTCACTGATAAATACAGTCGTCAAAGAAAACGTTCAGCTTCTCCAGAGGTGTTCAAACAGTGAGGAGAGCTGAAGGGAAAGACGTGAGGCTAATATATATATGTAATATATATAATATATAAGGTGAAAGGAGACGGGTGTATACCAAGTTAACGGGTAGTTAGTTATTGTGGATTGGAAGGTGATTCGGCCCGCTCATCTACACAGTCAGCAGCAGCAATCGCACTCCTTCTCTGAGTCATAACGTAGTCAAATCTGAACACGCAGACACAAAGCGTATATTTGCACATGCAGTATGACTTACACTTCCGTGGGATGTCATTATCACTGACGTCCATCACAAATAAACATCCACAAATCCGCCTAGAAATCATAGATAAAGACGCTCCTTATAGCTGCAGAACTTGCCTGAGAAATATCACATTTCTAAGTTTTATTCAGTATCAAAGTAATCCAGTTATAGTCGTCTGTACATCCATGGATATATTGCAAACAGGAAATGCCAATAGCTAATTCGGCATACTTTTAATGGTGCCAAAATGTAAAGAAATATAGATGAAAAGTAGGCTTAAGCTGTAGACATTATACTTCCTGTTTACATCCCCCAAAGCATTATGGGAACTGTTGTCCCAAACCTAAAGCATGCTAATCCCCAAATAGTAGTAGGACAGATAATAATAATAGGAGTCACAAAATCCATTAATATGAACTGTTTTTGTGTTACATCTAAATAATGATCAACATGTTTCTTACATTCCAGGAACACAGACACTCTCCTCTAGCTATTCATAAACAATTCAATGCAATATGCTTTATTGGCATGAATGTATCGAGGACAATATGCCAAAACGTCAAGTAATAATGAGATTATAAAGAACAAGGTACAACTCATAAACTATCAGTCACAAGTTCTGCTTTTGTTTCTTCGCCTGTTTTAGGGACACGGTCCTCAAACTAAAACTTGGCACTGCTTGAGAGGTGATACTTAATCCAAAGAAAGAAGACCATAACTCTGATGCAGCCGTTTTTAGTTTTACTTCTATGAAACAATGTTTCAGCACCTTCTCCAGGAGAACAGCCACATGTCATCTGAATGACAGAGTAGGACAGAGGATTCAGATTAATGAGTGTACCGGTTAGTCAATGTGAACACAGCAAACATTTTGACTCGTCAGTAGAAAATGTGTTTAATAACATTAGTGATGCTGTCGTTCTATTTAAGTGTTCACAAACCTTTTTCTGCTCGGCTTCGCTTTTGTAGATATTACAATATGTTCTGCTCTGGGCCTATATGTGTAAAAACAACAGGTTGTTGTTTTTAACAGATAGATCCTGGAGATTTGTCGGCAATGTGAGATTACCAGGCAACCAGAGGAGAGCCCAGGAAGTCTCTGTTCCCATAAAAATCACAAGGCAAAACAAAAAGAATTACAATTTATGCACCGAAAAATGAACTTCCACGGCCTTCCTCCGCCATTTCTGACAACGTCAACAAAACACGTCTCACTTCACAACTCTTTAACTTGGAGCTTTCAGAAACTTTCCACCTACGAGGTCTTGAATAGCACAAGAGGGGGGCGTTCATATGGACTCTTCTCGTGAACACGGTAATTGAAGGCACCATATGTCAATGACATCAGCTGACTGGAAGTAAACATGGACCCAAGCTGTTGCTTATGGAACGGTCTATTATTTACTGCAAAGATTGGGTGATAAAGATTCATTCGTACATGTGCTGAACACCTCTACAGGCTAGCTTTTCCCCCTACTTCCTGTTTTAATACCAAGCTAAGCTAATTGTCTCCTGGCTGTAGCTTCAGACAGATATAAGTGTGTTATTAACTTCTATGTTATGCTATTAACTCTAATCTAACTATAGGACTCTAGGACGATTCCTTTAAAAAAAGCTCCCGCCAGGGTTACATCATCGCAGCAGCCAGTATCGGCCCTCTGGCCATTCCTGCTACATGCCGGTCATAACTCAGGCCTGCTCATGTACCGCGCCAGTCCTCTCGACCTGCTGCTGTGAGCAGTTACTCCCATTTACACAAAGCATATAGTAGCCAGCCACTAGTGCTACCGGGTTGTGATATTCTTCCACTGTGGATTAAAACCTGTTGTGGAACAAGAGACGTCTAAAATTAGACCTCAGAAAAAGGCTGTAGAGGACATTGTTAGTCAGAAGCTGAAACCTTTGACCCATTCTGTGTTGTCATATGTGTAAAGGAATAGTTTTTATTATTAGATTTTATTTATATTTCTTATAATATAAAATACACACTTCCCACCCCAACAAAACAATAACCCACAACCTTAACGACAAAGCAATACAAAAACATGCAACAACACACATCAAACAAACAAGCTCGACCTCAGTATCTTCATATTGGATCCATTTAAATGAAATATGTTAATACCGTTCATCTCTATCGAGTGCCCCCATATTTTATCCATCACCAACTTAAAAAGGATTGCGCACCCACAAATATGATAAAATATTAAATCTGGGACTTCAAACAGCAGATCATTTTAAGCAAACAACAGTTCACGTTTTGTCCTTGCCTGTCCTTCGTCTTCTTCTTTTACATTTTCTGTACTGTTCAATCAAGTGAAAAGATATAGATGAAAAGCAAGCCAATGTTGGAGTATGAATGTTCAGACCTTTTGTGAACCGTATATATATAGTGAAGAGAATCTAAACACCAAGTGTATAGCTAAATAGCTTTTATGTCACAGTTCAGTTTCAGTTTATTCACAACACAGTTAAGATACAAGTACAATCGTAAGACATAACGGAGATATGTGAAATGGGACACCCTGATAAGCTATCTGACACAAACCTCACAGTTGGTTCACATTTCCTGCCTCAACAGTTCAGACAAAGACCCAGAGAAGCCTAGATATGTCAAACAACGTCATAAAAACCATACAGGTAAACAGATCTCCAGCAGTCTCCTGTTTTGGACTTCAAAATAGGCATTATCGGTATTATAGGTTATAATGATTTGCACTATTAAAGTTACTTCTTTGGTCATAAATGTAATATTTATGATTTTTTTAATACACATTCTTGGAGGATTAGCAGGTGTAACACAGGTAGACATGCATAATTAACATCGGTCAATCATCACATCAGTGGATCACGATGCACATGTTAAAAATAACAAGAGCTACCAACACAAAACCTGTTTCATTTTCATCCGTCTGACTGCAGTTTTCTATTGTCATGTTGTCGACAGCAGAACAGCCTCAAGAAAAAGTCTTTGCCGCCTGTGAAGTTTTTAGAGGGTGAAGTTATTTGGGCAAAGTTCAACCGAAGACCATGGTGGCCCTGTGAGGTGACCGTTGACCCCGCACTGGGAATCTACCACAGATTGAAAGGTGGGCCTGAGACATTGTTGACTCCATGTGATTACCTGCATTGTATATGGGTTGTTTTCTATTGTGTGATATGCCCTATGGATTGTTTGGGTACTAGTTTATTAGACATCCTCAGCTGGTAATAGAGCATGAATGGTGATTAACAATACACCTGAAAGCTGATAAGATTGTCTGAGATAATAATTTAGACAACGTATCCTCATGCAACGGTTCGTATGATATCTTACGAAAAGTTATTCCTCGTTTTTTGTGCATTTTCCTGCGAATGTCCAGCAACACGAAACAACACCAAATAAAAAAAGACTTGCAGCTTGACTTGGACTTTAACACCAATGACTCGTGACTTCACTTGGACTTGTGCCTTTTGACTTGAAAATACTTGATACCTTCCCTCAAGCCCAAAGATTAAAAAGTATATTATTTTAAAAGTGTGTGCATGAAGATGATCTACTGCCCGGAGGGTAAAGGTCCTATATTGATTTTCTTACACTTAATTCTCCAGATCCACTTTGTTTAAACCAATCTGACAGCATCCAATCAAGTTGCAGGAGAAAAGCATGAAGAACTAACGTTACGTTACTGAGCGCCAGTTGCTGCCAGTTACTCTGTTGTTGAAATGGCATTACATTTGGTGACGAGCGCATCATGACTTGTTTAGGACTCCAAACTCAGAGTTTAGGACTTGGGACTTTGGTACAAAGACTTGAGACTTACTTGTGACTTGCAAAACAATGACTTGGTCCCACCTCTGCTAATAAATCATTACATTACATTTAGTACATTAATATTTTGGCCATGTAACAAATGCTCAAAACTTCTGACACTAGGCTGCACATTTGATTGTAATAATGTCCCTTTGCTTAGATGATACACTCATGTGTTTCCTGTGCCGGATGATGTCGTTTTAATTTGCATATCAGGAGATTGAGGCTGATGTTTGTTGTTGTCTTAGAGCCCAGTGACCGGCCCTGTCGGCTCTACCATGTCAGGACCTTTGGGGAGCCCGTGGAGCTTACCTGGGTGGAGGAGAAATCAACTCACAGTTTCCACGGAGGCTTTGAATTTGAACAGCTCCCCCTACTGCGCCGGAGGGGGAAGCAAAGGGAGCAGGACTACAAATACACTGTAATTACTATTTCATGAATGATGAGTCTAAAGTTGGTCTAAAGAAATTTTGCAGACTTGTTCAGGAATAACTACAGCTACAATGAACAAATTCTTCTGTAAACTGGCAAACTGGTATGTGTGCAAAGACTGAGCATTGTTTACCTTTTATCTTTCTGTAGATTGCAAAGCGCTATCAGGACTCTTGGAAATCCAGTGTGGAAGAAGCTGAATCTGTTCTCCAAGAGAGACCCAAAATGGTTTCCTCCATTCCCTCGTCCATAGATGATGCCTTCCACGACAGTTCCACACCAGAGAGAGAGAACAAGGCCCATCCAACCTTTCCTCCCTCCACTTCACCCACCCTTCCTGAGACATTGCACATGACCAATGGATCCATTTCATCCCCAATTACAACTCCAGCAAAGCCAAGCACTTTAAGGAAATCTTCTGGCAAGAAGAAACCAAGTAAATCGTCAAAAGACACAAGTAGAAAACACTCTAAAAAGACGTTGCGCAAGAGCCCTGACCAATCAGATAAAGACGATGGGGAGTGCCCATATTCTGACCTCGACTCAGTCCCTAAGATTTTGTGTCCTAAAGCACTTGAACGTCAGTCTAAGCTAGTTCTGACTCAGCCATCTGTTACAGTTGTCAAAGAGGTGAAGAAGCAGCCAGAGATTCAGAGTGGTCTTTGGTTCAGTAAATCAGGCAAAGACAGACGACCTAAAACAACCAGTCCGGTGCCAGACCGCACTCTCTTTAGTAAGATGCCCTGTAAGAAAAAGAACTCATCTGTTGTAAGTAAAAAGTCACTAATTCCTAGTGCGGCCTCCTCCAGTGGTGGGCCCAGTGACCAGTTAGGGTTGTCAGACAAGCATAAGACTCTGGCACCTGCTGAGACGAATCTGTCACCTGAACAATCAGGACATTTGAAGTGTAAAAACACCCCGGTTGCTAATAGGCCTTTTGGTAAAACTGGCATTCTCTCTGACCAGTCAGGGTTGTCCAAAAAGCAGAAGAATCTAGTACCTGCTGAAACAAATATGTCACCTGAACAGTCAGGACACTTGGAGTGTAAAAACACCCCGGTTGCTAATAGGCCTTTTGGTACAATTGGCAGTCCCGCTGATGAATCAGGATTGTCAGACAAGCAGAAGACTCTGGTATCTGCTGAAACAAATATGTCACCTGAACAATCAGGACACTTGAAGTGTAAAAACAACCCGGTTGCTAATAGGCCTTTTCGTAAAACTGGCATTCTCGCTGACCAGTCAGGGTTGTCTGACAAGCAGAAGAATCTAGTACCTGCTGAAACAAATCTGTCACCTGAACAATCAGGACATTTGAAGTGTAAAAACACCCCGGTTGCTAATAGGCCTTTTGGTAAAGCTGACATTCTCACTGACCAATCAGGGTTGTCCAACAAGCAGAAGAATATAGTACCTGCTGAAACAAATCTGTCATCTGAACAATCAGGACATTTGAAGTGTAAAAACACCCCGGTTGCTAACAGGCCTTTTCGTAAAACTGGCATTCTCGCTGATCAGTCAGGGTTGTCCAACAAGCAGAAGAATCTAGTACCTGCTGAAAGAAGTCTGTCACCTGAACAATCAGGACACTTGAAGTGTAAAAACACCCTGGCTGCTAATAGGCCTTTTGGTACATCTGGCATTCCCGCTGACCAGTCAGGATTGTCTGGCAAGCAGAAGACTCTGGTATCTGCTGAAACAAATTCGTCACCTAAAAAGTCAGGACACTTGAAGTGTAAAAACACCCCGGTTGCTAATAGGCCTTTTGGTACATCTGGCAGCCTCGCTGACCAGTCAGGGTTGTCAGACAAGCAGAAGAATCTAGTACCTGCTGAAACAAATCTGTCTCCTGAGCAGTCAGGACATTTGAAGTGTAAAAACACCCCGGTTGCTAGTAGGCCTTTTGGTACAACTTGCAGTCCTGCTGACCAGTCAGGACTGTCTGACAAGCAGAAGACTCTGGTACCTGCTGAAACGAATTCGTCACCTAAAAAGTCAGGACATTTGAAGTGTAAGAACACTCCGGTTGCTAATAGGCCTTTTGGTACAACTTGCAGTCCTGCTGACCAGTCAGGACTGTCTGACAAGCAGAAGACTCTGGTACCTGCTGAAACGAATTTGTCACCTGAAAAGTCAGGACATTTGAAGTGTAAGAACACTCCGGTTGCTAATAGGCCTTTTGGTACAGCTTGCAGTCCTGCTGACCAGTCAGGACTGTCTGACAAGCAGAAGACTCTGGTACCTGCTGAAACAAATTTGTCACCTGAAAAGTCAGGACATTTGAAGTGTAAGAACACTCCGGTTGCTAATAGGCCTTTTGGTACAACTGGCATTCCTGCTGACCAGTCAGGGTTGTCAGGCAAGCGTAGGTTGCCGGTCCCTGTTGAGACTGGTGTTCCCTCTGACAAGTGTGGGTATTCAAAGGGTAGACAGACGGTGAGTAATACAGCTGACACTGTTACTGGCTCACCGTCTGACCAATTGGATAGCCCAGATGTTAAAAAGGCCTTAGAGCCCAGTCCAGTTCGTTTCAGTAACCAATCCAAGTTGAGTGTAAAGAGAGTCCGTCGAACTCATTCTCACAGAAAGGCCAATAAAAAGGTCCATGTAACTGATAGGATTTCTGACCAAGCAGAAGAAAAAGAAAGTAACAAGACTCCAACGTCCACTTTAAATGTTGACACTACTGACCCATTAGCAAGGCTAGAAAAGCAAAGAAGTCTGGTCTCTAAGTGTAGGCTGCCCTTTGTCAAATTAATACGCAAGGACATGAAGGGTAAGAAGTTTGTAAACTCCAGTGTAACCATTAGTCCCGATCACCAACCTGAACATACAAAGAATGAGAAAACACCAGATAGTAATGTGACTAAAATGTCCTCTAAACAATCAGATTGGGTGGACAGCAAGGCAAGTGTCTCCATAGATCAGGCAGTCAGGTCAGAATCCATAAAGGTCTCAGTGAAGAAATTAAAAGCAAGCGGTGGGTCTGGTATTCTTCGTCTCACATCAGAGTCATCAGAAGGTAAAACTACTGTTGCCTCCGATGTGGCAAGTGTGTCTGATGAGTTGGGTAGCCCAGAAGTGGAAAGGGTACCAGTTGCAAATGTAAGCCCAAGCAATGTGACTAACTCATCCTCAAACCAATCAGAACAGTCAGAAGGTGAGAAGACTCCTGCACCCAATGTAACAAGCATCTCCTCTTACCAGTTAGGCAGCTCAGAGCAAAAAAATACATCTGCCACTAGTATTAATACAACTCCTCAACCTTCTCACCGGCATGGGAATTTAGTATGTAGGAAAGCTCATGTGCCCAAAGGTCTGTGTTCTGCTAAATCCAAGAAAGTGGTCCACAAATCAAAGCAGCGTCCAGATGAAGTCCATAAAGTCCTACTCCATGAGCAGCCTGCCCACCTCCCAGCCAGCAGTCGGTTGATGACCAGAGCCCTGAAGGCCATGCAAGAGGCGGAAGAGAAGAAGCGGGAAAAAGCCCGAAAGGCGGTTGAGCAGAAAGAACTCTTAAATCCGTACCGAAAAGCCGAGGACCTTGTCTGCAATTCTGCACGTAACTCGAAACTGGACTTTTGCACTAAAATGAAATCTCTTAAATCTCATTATAATAACATTGGCGAAAGTGATCAGGAATCTTTTTCTAGCTGTAGCACCCCCCCTTTGACGTGTTCTGATTCACTTGATATTGAAGTTGGTGTCAAGAGTGAAGATGAAGACCTCTCAATATCCTCAACTCCACCAATGGACTTCATACCCCTTACGTCTCGGGTAAAGGCGAAGAAGGAAGATCGTCCTTCTGACATGCACTCCTCGTCCTCACCTTCTTCACCGTTTTCTTTTATGAATGCCTTCAAAAACGTGGAGGAGGTATCCTTCCGGTCCCTGACAAATGAGGGTGATGGTAAACCCGTCTCTTTCAAACCAGACACAAACTACAAGTTCAGCACTTTTCTCATGATGTTGAAGGACTTGCATGACACTAGAGAGCGAGACGGGACCCCCTTGGAACTGGAAATTGGGCCACCAAGTGCACATGTTAAGGAGGAACCCTTAGTGATGCCTGGAGAGACTATACCCTCAGGCCAAGGTCAACAACTTGAACATGTTAATAACAATTCAAGTCCAGACAAAATTCAAATGAAACACAATGAGGAGAGCACAAATCAGAGGACCAAGAGGCCCTATAACAGAAGGGGCAGCTCCACTGGGGTGAAAAAGAAAGCCAACCGCAAAGTGCCTTGTCGTCCTGCCAGGTCTGGACCTGGTTTCCCTGGATTGGAGACCTTGCCAGCAATGGACTCTTCATCAGGAGTGGATTGCTCATCAAGACTCAAGTCCCTGTTTGGCATACAGACCAGCAGCTGGGAGAGGCAGGCTGGAGGTGGTGAAGGAGTACCTTGGGAGGAGGAGGAGGAGGAGGAAGAGGAAAGGTGGAGCAGAGTAAATGAGAATCTACAGAACATGGTGCCTTTGGAGCAGAGGGGGTGCGACACTACGCTGTGTCTGGAACAGCCAAATGGCCTTGTTGCAGACTGCACTGAGACTAACACAAGCTTGATGCACAACACTGGAGAAGGCGACAAGGCTCCAAAAGGTAAGGACTGTCTAGTTAAGAGTCGGCCTAAAGTAGTGAAGTACAATCTGACCCAAATCCTGGGTGCATTCCGAAAAACATCTGGAAGTTGAAGTTATTGTAGTTCGGCCCACTGACTTGGCGCGCAATATGAAGACCTCACTAAAAAAGGCACTTTCTCAGAATCATAACTCAGTCAAGTCTTAACACACAGACATACTACCGTATACTTCCTGTTTACAAGGAGGGGGCGGGGCTGCAGTTTTCTCAATATTGTCTGAGGCTACATCCACACTAACACGTTTTTGTTTCAAAACGCATAACTTTTGCTGCATTTATGCCTAGCGTCCGCACTACACCAGCGTTTTCAAACACCTAAAACGGAGAAGTTTGGAATCGCTGCTGACCCCGTTTTCGCTTGAAAGCTCCAGGATTGCGTTTTTAGTCTGGACGGCCAGAAACTGAGACCTTTTGAAAACAATGACGCAGACACCCACGTTCACTTCTTGATTGGGTCTTATAGGCACGACCCGTCCTTCCCTTATTTGTTATGCCCCTATCACGTGACACGTTTCCGAATGAAAACGAACAATATCAGTCGTAATTACCATGCGAGCAGACTACCAGTGGTTTGGATAATGGATTATAGGCGTTGCTGACCTTGTTGTCTATCTAAATTCTGCATTTTATATACATATACGGTGTGAGACTTTAAAACCCCCTGCTGTAGACAAATGGAAGTAGCTCACGACATGAGAAGCAGGGCTTTTGGCCATATTTTGGCAATGTGATGACTGGACAGATGAGAGAGAGAGTGTATTGTTCTGCTGTAGTGGTTAGACACATTTGGACACATAAAATCACTCAAAACCATCTGTACAAATAACCAAACACTGAGGGCTTTGGCATTGTATGGCTCATCTTGGTAATGGGTTTTGTATGTGATGGCAAATGTTGCTTCCATCTGCTAAGCTATGTAGCTGTGTTTATCAGTTAAGCAGTGATTTCCATCACAGAAGTATTTGCTCAGGAATATTTTCTCCATTTTCTGGTGTATTTGGCACAAATAAAATTGCTACTCCAAGCTAATGACAGGAAACCACCCCAGAAGTCGTAGCACTCGGGTTGTATACAGATAACCAGCAGGCTGTCAAGTAGGAGTGGAAAAAGAAAATGAAAGTTGTCTGAAAATGAAAACGGGACACCTCAAACCGTTTAACCGGCATTCTAAATATGTGTGCAAGGTTATATTAAACCGTAGGTATCCATAGCAACAGTTTGGGGGAAATCATATTCTGGGGACTGACAGAAGTTTATGCAGCACTTAAATGCTTCTGATGTGTATATTTCTGTTAGAGATACACCAATACCAGTATCGGGTATCGGGTCCGATACTGTGCTCATGTACTCGTACTCACAAAACGGCTCCAACTTTAAGGTAGCGTGACATTAACCTCTCGTCACCATCTTTCCGGTCCTATCGCACACGCTCACGCTCCACCTCCCCTCACTTTCATTGCACAGGGTTTTGCTTGTGCCCTCTGACTCGGGCGTGCGTTAGACTCCTTGGTCCGTGTTTCAAGATGATTAGGGGGAGTTGCCGACATCGCCGCAGACCCCTGGCGCCTTTTACGCGGGCTGAGCCTCGATCTGGGGGCACGACGCGGTTGGGGCGCACTGAGGACAGTCCGCACCGGTGACGCTTTGTCCACGGCACCGGGAAGCACCTTCGCCCCGAGCCTTTCCAAGCCGCATACGAGGCGGTGCGCCGTGACCGGCTCTAGGTTGGCTTGGAAAGGCTCGGGGCGAGGTGGCTCGCGGCCGCAGCTTTACAGCGTTCCCCGCCCGGACCTCGCCGCACTGTGGACAAAAGGCTCGCTGCGCCTTCTCTCTCCGCCGGGGGATTTTTATAAAATCATGTGGTTGGTTCGTTTGCTTTCACACCACAAACTAACTGCACCAGAGACTCACTTTTTCAGGCGGTCTCGGTTCGGTTATTTGGTCCACACCAGGCTTCGAGTGACAGCTTTCACACCATCCCAAACAAACCGTACCAACCAGGCAAACAGACCTGTGTGTGTTTTAACTGAACCAACGGGATTGTTTGTGAAAGCATCCTTAGATACATTAAAATAAATTGACAAAGACCTGTGTAGTTCAGAATAGTCAGTATAATCTCTGTGGTGAGGTACTTTTCTATTACTCCATGTTACACACTATAAAGAACAGGGATTAAAAAAAGCAAGTGTCTTTTCTTCTATATCTTTTTCAGCACATAAACGAATAAGAAAACCAAGCAAGAGGCTGATTGAATGGACCGAAGAGTATGATCAGATTTTCTCCACCAGGAAGAAAACCAAAAAGCCTCTCCAGTCGATTGGAAAGGTAAAACTCATACAAAGTAAGATCTGTTGTAACTTTATAACTATATGTTGTTATATGCTGTATATCTATAATACTGTGGCGTTAAGCATCCTTGTTTCCAGCTGCACGTGAAGCTCGTATCACTGGTTGACAATGAAATCATGTCCTTTGTTTTCTCAGGACACTCAGCCCGTTACGTCGCCGTCCGAACCCCCGGGATCGGACAGCAGCGCACACGACCACCCGTCCTTGAACCTGCTTCCTGAAATACAGACGCCACCTCCTGAGGAAATTGCTGCAGCAATGCCCTCTGAACTACAAATTCCCAGCACTGAAAACACATCCCCCCAAGATGCACCGGTGCTTTCCATCGACACACTAACCCCGCCTCCTGAAGCTGACCCTTCGCTGTCAGAAGGCCTCGTCAAAGGCAGCGGTGAGGAAGTGTTTGTGTTTCTTTGTGACTTAACTGCATTCAAGGTAAATAAGACTGTCTGGGAAAATACTCGTCTGTCAGCCAAAGTAAAGGCTTCTAGGTGAATGGCCAAAAGAATGTGAACGCCTGAACATTACGGCCATGTGTGGCTGTTAAACTATTCCAAAACCACAGGCATTAATCTGCTGCTATAACAGCCTGCACTCTTCTGGAGAGGCTTTCAACAAGATGTTGCATGTTGTCTCTGGGGATTTTATTTGCTCCCATTCAGCCACAAGAGCATTAATGAGGTTGGCCACTGATGTCGTTTTCTTTAGGGATGCACCGATACCACCTTTTTTCAGACCGAGTACAAGTACAAGTACTTACATTTGGGTACTCGCCGATACCGAGTACCGATACAAGTACTTCTCTGTGCTAAAAGACCCTCGTTAACAGCCAGCTGGAGGGTGTGAGCGACACACGGCAGGCTGGGGAGTCCCGCATACGAGACGGTGCGCCACGACTGGCTCTAGGTCGGCTTGGAAAGGCTCGGGGGCGAAGGTGCTTCCCGGGGCCGTGGACAAAGTGTCACCGGGGCGGACTGTCCTTAGTGCGCTCCAACCGCGTTGTGCCCCCAGGGCGGGGCTCGGCCCACGTAAAAGGTGCCAGGGGTCTGCGGCGATGTCTTCAACCCATCTGACCCGTTTTAAAACACAGACCAAGGAGTCTAACGCACGCACGAGTCAGAGGGTGCAAGCAAAACCCCATGGCAAAGTGAAAGTGAGGTGGGATCCCGGCCAGTCTCGCCCGCACCGTCGGGGAGGTGGAGCGTGAGCGCGTGCGATAGGACCTGAAAGATGGTGACGAGAGGTTAACGCTGCCGTAAAGTGGCATCGGTGCCGTTTTACGAGTACGAGTACATGAGCACAGTATCAGACCCGATATCGGTATCGGGTCTGATACTGTGCTCATGTACTCGTGTACGGTATGTGCTCATATACGGTATCGGTATCGGTGCATCCCTAGTTTTCTTCCTCACCAAACTGGGAGAAACATTTCTTTATGGAGCTGATTTTGTGCACGGGGAGCTTTGTCATGTTGAAACAAGAAAATGTCCGTCTCCGAAACTGTTGCCACGAAGTTGGTAGCGACACAGTTGTTAAAAGTATTGTGTGCTGGAGCATTAAGATTTCCTTTTTATGGGACGTGAGGGGCGCAAACCATGAAAAACATCCAGATAGTTGAAGTGTTGGAATAAGTATTCAGATACCGATACAAAGATGTAGAAATACTCTATTACAAGTAAAAGTCAGAGTGCATTTAAACTAAAGTAAAACTACAAGGGGGATTCACTCTAAAGTCTTTTCAGACCAAACACAAATAATTTTCGCAAATAAATCACACAATCTTACATCTGTCTCTACGAGCCTTTCCACGACGAATCCGAAACTTTCGTATTTCGCAATGCGGTGTTTTTTTTTTCGATTTCTGTGTGATGTGAAAAGGCCTTTAAGTGGAACAACTCACAGACATCTGCCCCCGAGACACTGTTTGTTTGTGAATGGATCACAAGCCTAAAAGACCGGGAACCACTGTGGTTTAACACACAACAATGAGTCTTTTTATGTGACCTTTAATTCACAGGAAACGTTCCCGTGCTGCAGAAGAAGCGGAAGAGGAAACCCACCCAGAAGATCCTGGAGTACTGTCTGGAGGCGGAGGCCTCGACGGGCCCCAAGAAGAAGGTACATATATCTGCTGTGTGTACATTTATTCATCTGTGGTACATCTGTAATAGTTGTACTTTACTTGAGTATTTCCATTTTCTGCTACATTCTACTTCTACTTCACTACATCTCAAAAGGAAATACTTTTTATTCCACTACATTTATTTGATAACTTGATCTAGTCAGTTAACGGTTAATAATCGGTTAACGAGGGTCGGTTATCGGTTAAGAACATTTTTCAAAATTAGCATCCCTAGTGTTTTCAGTTACGATGCTTTTTGTGAAACACCTGTTAAGTTTAAAAAGTTTCGTAAAATAGATTTTATGGTCATTTTCGCTGAAACATGCTTTTGAGAAATAAGGTTTCAGGTTTGTCTGGATCTAACGAATCACCAGTTGACCATAAAACAGAATACTGCAGTTCAGTCTGCAGCAACATGCAAACAGCGTGGAAACAGAGGAGCATGTTGGATAGATGTAATATTCAGGATCAGTGAGACAAGAAGGAAACCTTACAGGGTTTTATTTACCACAATATCATGATTTAGGAAGTTTCAGAAGGATGTTTTTATATAATGTTTCTCTTGTCACAGGTCAAAACACTGAAGAACAATTCAACTCCTGATCCTCTATCGGGTGAGTGAATCATCTGTTATATTATACTGTGTTTAAACCTTGATTTTTTTCATTGTATGCATTTTATGTGTGCTTTAAAAGTGAAATATTTTGAAATAAGACAAACCGAAGCCTTGTGTCCCGTCTTTAGAAAATGAAAGAGTGATATGATTTCAAATGACCCAGGATCTAAATTAGAATAAATAGTTTGGGATGGACATTTCCCTGCACTTTCTATAAATCATTGTGATGAACCTCGTCTTTCTTAAACACAGATTCTGGAGCGCCATCTTTAAAATCAAAGAGTAAGCAGCTCACAGCGTCCTGCAGCTCCACGCCGTCCCCCACGGAGGCGTCCACCGGTTCGCCCACCGCCCCCCCTCCCAGCTCTCCTGCACCCTCCACTCCGCCCGAACCCGCCCAGGTGGAGACAACATCAGCAGACGTTGACGGTCCTCAAGCAGAGGACAGAAAGGACACAGCAGAGTCAGAGGTCAGCCGTCTGTCTTCTCTTCATTCTGTATGTAGGAACTGTTAGTTATATAGTGAATGATTTACTGTAACTGTCTTTTACTTTGCAGGATTATGATACTATATTTATCAGCCGTCTCAGAGTAGGAACTCAGTTTTTAACTCATATTCGGTCCGACTTTTAGACCTAGAAGTAAATCATCAACTTTGTAAAGATGACACACTACAGGCAAAAACATGCACTTGTCAATTTAGAGATTTTGGGCTATTTTGCTTCCATAACATGTCTTCTTTCAGACTAATGGAAAGAAAACATCCATGTGACCTGTGATTGGTCAAAGTCTCCCGTCAGTAGATTTTCTAAAGTCTGAAAACTGATCATTTTTACAGTAATAAATCAAACTTAAATCGCTGCTCCAGATCTTCAGATCATTTCGTCGCCACTCAGCATGTACAGAACCTTTCAAATGTTTACAATCTCCTGACACAGATGTTTGATTTGGTAACAAAATACAGGCCCTGATTTATGGCTGTATGAATTTGTCTCTTTAGGGTGAGCCGTCCAGCTTGGATCACAGCTTCTCCTCCATGAAGGACGACCTGTTGCTGTGTGACGATCCACTTTTACCCTCCAGGAAGATCATAGGGGACCGAGGAGGTCCAGCCTCCATGAAGGAGAACATCTGTCAGGTGAGCTTCACCCACAACCTCTACACCCCCCACCAGATATTTCAGAGATTCCTTCTCGTACCACCAAAATATATAGATTTTTTTCATTTAAACGAGATATTTTTCATGATTATTATTCATATCATATCGTGGCCAAAGTGTCACCGGGGCGGACTGTCCTCAGTGCGCCCCAACCGCATCGCCGTGTCCCCCGGGGCGGGGCTCGGCCCATGTAAAAGGCGCTAGGGGTCTGCGGCGATGTCTGCAACCCACCTGACCCGTCTTGAAACACGGACCAAGGAGTCTAACGCTTGCGCGAGTCAGAAGGTGCAAGCAAAACCCCGTGGAGCAATGACTGACTGAGGGATGGCGCACGCCAGCTGAGGTGGAATCACCGGCCCGTCTCGGCCACACCGTCAGGGAGGTGGAGCGTGAGCGCGTGCGATAGGACCTGAAAGATGTTGATGAGAGGTTAACGTCACGCTGCCGTAAAGTAGTATCGGAGCCGTTTTGCGAGTACAAGTACATGAGCACAGTATCGGACCCGATACTGGTATCGGTATCGGTGCATCCCTAATGATAAGAAGAGAGATTGTAGCTCGGAGCGATCATATAGTGATTGATGTAGACTGATGTGGCAAGATGCTTTCATGTATTACTGTATGTCCGAGGTAATTATAGATAATTATTGTGTGGGAATTTGGTGTCAGATCAGATCAGTGATTGTCAACGATCAGGGCTATGACTCGGTACTGGTCAGTGGAGTATCGGCTACTATTATCTGATATTCAGAGGAGACCAAACACTGCTTTGGTCGTTCCATCTCCCACAAGTCTAGTTTCACATATTGTAAAAAGGGCAAAAAGATAATGCACAGACACTATAATTATAATTAGACACATTTAGTGGATATTCTTCTCATTTAATGACAACATGTCACACTGTGGGAATAATTTCACCAAGTCAAACCTTTCCATCTCTGCTGCTGGTGTCTCCTTGTGTAGAAAGCGTCCATTTAGAATGACTGGCATCCTGCTGCTTCCTGCCATTATTGCTGCATGTGTGAACGTACCATACCACTTTCTGCAGACTTTGGACAATTACAGTTTAAGGTCCAACAGGCCTGCATAAGGAATATTTCAGTTTGCACTTACACGGCAGGCAACACACTAAACAGGTGACCCTTCTAACTTAACTAAACATACTAAAATATATCCTCCTTTCTCAATATAATAAGAAATCAAGCCCAACAATAATGCAGAGCTTCACCCATCAGACTACACAGGAAATAGAAACCCAACACAGCTGCCTACCTTCACAGCTACTTTGAATCCCTCGTATTATATCAGGTTGTGTTTTCTTGTCTCAGGTGTGTGAGAAGACGGGTGAGCTGCTGCTGTGTGAGGGTCAGTGCTGCGGAGCCTTCCACCTGGCCTGCATCTCTCTGGCCGAGGCTCCGAGAGGGAAGTTCGTCTGTCCGGAGTGCAAATCAGGTACGACTGTGTATTCAGGTATTCCCTAGAGAAAAAAAAGATCTGCTGTGTGAAAGTATTCCAACTAAATTAAATAGATAGATACCAAATGTCAATGAGGCCCAAACGTCTGACTGACTGACTGAAAGAATCAAAAGAAAATCACTTTTACGCGCTTTTTATTTAAGACGTTTCGGTCCTCTGACTTACAGTATGTTACGTTAAATAATAACATAGCCCGGAGGAAAACCAGCCAATCAGAGAGCAGCAGCAGCTGTTATCGATTTTATTATTTAGCGGTTGATAGGTTAGTTTGAGGTGTATTTCTGTTGTAATGGATGTCTTGATATAAATAAAATATATATTTCATATGGAGTTTAACGTGCACCGCTTCAAGTACAAAAGGTCATTATGTATACTTCTTTTCTCCCCAGGCGTCCACACCTGTTTTGTATGTAAAAAGCGCAGCGAGGACGTGCGTCGCTGTATGATTCCCGTGTGTGGGAAGTTTTACCACGGCGAGTGTATCGCCAACTTCGCCCCGACCGCACCGGTGAACCGAGGCTTCCGCTGCTCCATCCACGTCTGTCTCACCTGCTTCATCACCAACCCCACCAGCTCGTCCATCTCTAAAGGTACACCAGAGGACGCTCGGGTGATTTACTGTAATTGATGGTGTGTTGTTTGGTGCTCTGACTGTACGTTCGTTCGCCTGCAGGTCGTCTGGTCCGGTGTGTGCGCTGCCCGGTAGCCTATCACGCTACAGACCTCTGCATGGCAGCGGGCAGCGTCGTCCTCTCAAACAACAGCATCATCTGTCCCAACCACTTCACCGCCCGCCGCGGCGTCAAGAACCACGAACACGTCAACGTCAGCTGGTGCTTCGTCTGCACAGAAGGTACAGATGTAGGAACACGTGGTCCGATTCGTTGAAGCCTCAGTCCGCGTCGAACTGAATAGCTAACAATCTTTCAGCCTGAATCAAAGCCACTAGTTTAATGGAAGAGTTTGACAGTTTGGGGAATACACCGCTAACTTAGCTTAGCAGTAGCAGGAACCGGTTGCCTGGAAACCAGCAGAGACTCCAAGAAATTACTGGTCCCGACCAAGAAAATCATCAGCAAGACATCCTGTAAAACAGATTTATCGGTTTTACACTTTACTTTTTGTACAATTAAACAAACAAGATAAACAAATTTTGTTTGTTTGTCTGTTGGTTTTTGGTTTGTTGGTTTGTTTGTTTGTTTGTTGGTTTGTTTGTTTGTTTGTTGGTTGGTTTGTTGGTTTGTTTGTTGGTTTGTTGGTTGGTTGTTTTGTTGGTTTGTCTGTTGGTTTGTTTGTTGGTTTGTTGGTGTGTCTGTTTGTCTGTTGTTTTGTTTGTCTGTTGGTTTGTTTGTTTGTTTGTTTGTTTGTTTGTTTGTTTGTTTGTTGGTTTGTCTGTTGGTTTGTTATTTTTTTGGTTTGTTGGTTTTTTGGTTCGTTGGTTTTTTGGTTCGTTGGTTTGTTGGTTTGTCTGTTGGTTTGTTTGTTGGTTTGTTGGTTTGGACGATAACTCCAAAAGTCTGCGATGGATTTGAATGAGCGACGTACATGAATCCTGCCTTGAAACCTCCAAGTGCACTTCTAGTTACTGTCGGCGGTTCGTTTAAAGTAGAAGTTCAGAGACATGTTTCAACTACCTCTGTTACCGTCTCTGAGGGACACGGGGTTGGTTTACCCCTAAAGGGGGCGTGGCCATGAGAGCCTACTCTGGATGACGTGTTGATGTCTTACAGAAAACGGTGGTAATTTTAATATAGCTCTAGCCAACCTTCACATGCACACCCTAAAACAATCAACAGTTCTAAAACGTCCTCCTCCCGTCCTCCAGGTGGCAGCCTGCTGTGCTGCGAGTCGTGTCCTGCTGCGTTCCACCGGGAGTGTCTGAAAATGGAGATGCCTAAAGGCAGCTGGTTCTGCAACGACTGCAAGGCTGGCAAGAAACCTCGCTTCAAGGACATCCTCTGGGTGAAGGTCGGCCGCTACAGGTCAGTCTCTTTCTCTTTTTGACAACATTCTTTTCAGGTTACATTAAGATGATTTTTTAGGGATTTGGTGCCCTGACGTCTCCCGTAGCGCCACCATGAAGCGTCAACAACTATTGAATAGATATAGAAATAGAAATGTGGTTTAGAGATTCATGTTCCCCTCTGGATGAATTGTAATAACTTTGGGGATGTTCTGACAGGTCAACATTTGAATGTGTCCAATGTTTGTTAATGTTTATGACTACATACCTGCAGAGTTGTGTTTTTCCTCTCCTGCTCTGTGAAGGTGGTGGCCAGCGGAGGTCAGCCATCCCAAAACCATCCCAGAGAACATCCAGCGGATGAGGCACGACGTCGGGGAGTTTCCCGTCCACTTCTTCGGCTCCAACGACTACCTGTGGACCTACCAGGCCCGGGTCTTCCCTTACATGGACGTGGACGCCAACAGCAAAGAGAAGATGGGGAAAGGTGTCGACGCCACCTACAAGAAAGGTACCTGGTGTGTTCAGCAACATGGCTTCCTGTGTTGTTTGTCTTCAGTTTGTACCTGACTGATGATTATCCCTCCTCAGCTTTGGAGGAGGCGGCCGTTCGATTCCGTGAGCTGCAGGCGGAGAAGGAGCTTCGGCAGCTTCAGGAGGACAGGAAGAACGACAGGAAGCCTCCTCCGTACAAACATATTAAGGTCAGGGAGAAGACGCGTGGTCTTACTTCACGTCTTTGTTTAGTTCGAAAATGCTTCATCCTCCAGGTTTCTTCAGAAATGAAGCAGTTGTGTCTGTTTTAGTTTCTAAATTTGATCTTTATTTACAGCATCCTATTTAGCTGGCTTTTACCCAATAATCCTACTTCCATGAACCATTGCAATCGGTGGTCAGCCAGGTTCTTGCATTGAAACTGGTCTACTATCTTCAGAGTCGGGTTTACTGTTGACCTGCTATCTCCCCCTGTACCCCCCTAAAGAATACTGAAACAGGTCTACTGTGGGTCTCAGAGGGTTAATATATTGACTTGTATAGATTTAAAGATAATCGCTGTAATATAGTTCATGTTTCCTTCCACCTTTCTGATTCATTCAGGTGAACCGACCGATAGGAAAGGTTCAGATCTTCACGGCCGACCTGTCGGAGATCCCGCGCTGTAACTGTAAGGCGGCAGACGAGAGCCCCTGTGGGATGGACTCGGAGTGCATCAACCGCATGCTGCTGTACGAATGTCACCCGCAGGTATTTGAAGGGGCTACCCCAAATCTTATAAAACAGTTTTAATTATTTATTGCATAGAGAAACAAAAAGACAGAAAACACAGAACGTGAGACGATTTCAGAGCTGCCTGCTACGGCTGAACACGACGCTATGATGGTGAGCGTGACCTCAAGCAGAGCAGATAAACAATGAGCTGAAGCTCACTATGAAGCTCCGTAAAAAACAAAACAATGAGCTCAAAGAGGCTGAAATGTTCACAGGTTTGCCCGGCGGGCGAGAGCTGCCTCAACCAGGCGTTCACCCATCGACAGTACAGCCAGGTGGAGATCTTCAGGACGCTGTCTCGAGGCTGGGGGCTCCGCTGCGTCCACGACATCAAGAAGGTGACTACACTACTGTCACTACTGTCACTACTGTCACTACTGTACCGCTGCAGAGTCGCCATCAGGAGGTGTGGTTGGGACGGGATCAGGGTAAATACTGTTGAATGTTGTTTCTCTCTCAGGGTCAGTTTGTGAGCGAGTACGTCGGGGAGGTGATTGACGAGGAGGAGTGCAGGTCCAGGATCAGACACGCCCAGGAGAACGACATCTGTAACTTCTACATGCTGACTCTGGACAAGGTACGGCTGCAGAGCCAGAGAGAGAGAGTGTTTAAGTATGTACTAAAAACTCACGTTGATGGTACGCTATTAGTCAGTCGTGTTTAGAAATAACAATGCGAATTTCAAGATGTGGAAAACACCGAACTCTTGTCGCTCTGCTTGCTCTAATTGTAGCGTCGCCTTTAGAATGTTAAATATATGTGGTGCTGTGTATACGATGCAGTTGTTTGTGTGTTATTAGGATCGGATCATCGACGCCGGGCCGAAGGGGAACGAGGCTCGCTTCATGAACCACTGCTGCCAGCCCAACTGTGAGACGCAGAAGTGGACGGTGAGCGGAGACACCCGGGTGGGACTGTTCGCTCTCGTCGACGTCGCTGCAGGTGAATAAAATAGAACTGCTGTAAATCCAACATTTGGTCCAGAAGGAAGAATGACGGGTTTAATGAAGAAATGAGTAAGTGGAGATCTGTTGTGTGTTTGTGTTCAGGCACAGAGCTCACCTTCAACTACAACCTGGAGTGTTTGGGCAACGGGAAGACGGTCTGTAAATGTGGAGCGCCAAACTGCAGCGGCTTCCTGGGCGTCAGGCCAAAGGTCAGGGCAGCAACGACACTTTACTCATACATTCCTTTAACACAGATTATTTTGAAGTGTTGAACTCAGTCGATGATTGAAAGATCAGAACATAAAAGTTAACCGTTCACACCGCCTCTCCTCTCCGAACCAGAACAACCCTCCGTCTGACGACAAAGGCCGTAAGCTGAAGAGGAGGGGCAAGAGGAAGAACAAGGCGGTGGTGACCAAAGAGCGAGAGGACGAGTGCTTCAGCTGCGGAGACGGAGGACAGATGGTTTCCTGTAAGAGACCCGGCTGTCCCAAAGTTTACCACGCCGACTGCCTCAACCTCACCAAGAGGCCTGCAGGTCAGTGGCTCTGAGTTCAACACAATGACCCTCCTTCCTGCTGCATGTGTCGGGGGACTTTTAATTGGAAACCATATGTTAAAATATTTTTTTTGTGATTTGATATGTGATAATCTAATATTTAAGTTAACTTTCACAGTTTCTTCTGTACTTTCCGTGACGTTGTCGTCTCTGCGTTCCTCGTAGGTCGTTGGGAATGTCCGTGGCACCAGTGCGACATCTGTAACAAGGACGCGGCGTCCTTCTGCGAGATGTGCCCCAGCTCCTACTGCAACCAGCACCGCGACGGCCTGCTCTTCATCTCCAAGCTGGACGGCAAGCTGTGCTGCAGCGAACACGACCCCTGTGGGCCCGACCCTCTGGAGCCGGGCGAGATCCGCGAGTACACGCCCGAGCCCAGAGCCCTGACCTCGGGGCTGGGCATGGCCGTCATCCCCTCCGCTGCTTCTAACACCACCACCACCACCACCACCGGTCAGAACCCGACCGCCACCAAGGTCCAGGAGATCAGCGTCGGTGCCTCCTCCGAGTCGCTTCCTGCGTTTTCCATCCCGGTACCCATCACTATCCCCGTCGCCGGCGCCACGCCCGCCGCCTCCTCACCTCCGCCCTGCAGCAGTTCCGACGCTCCCAGCAGCACGCCGGTGTACGACCTCCCGCACTACTCGCCCATCTCCTCGTATGAGGAGGAGAGGGATGTCTTAGATGAGGAAGAGGAGGAGGAGGACGAGGAGCTGGAGGAAGTAGAGGAGGAGTCTGAGGAGGAAGAAGAGGGCGAGGTGGGGAGGCAGAAATCAGAATCTCACGAAGAGGATGGAGACGAGGTGATGGAATACCTGGAGATCAAAGAGGACGAGGAGGAGGATGAGGAGGAGGACGATGATGAGGAGGACGACGAAGAGGAGGACGAGGATGAAGAGGAGGATGAAGAGGAGTGACGCTCAGGCAGCGAGCCCTCACAGTGAAGATTAACCAATCACATGTAGCCCAGTCTGTCACTGTCTGTATCCAACGAGCAGGTGGATGTACGGAGGCATTTTTAGGACAAAACTAAATCAACACATAAAATAAAACCCAACTAAATCCTGTATAGAAGCATATTTATACACACACAGATCCTATTGATTTAGTTCTGTCCTAATAATCGGTTCATGAACACAGTGACTTTGCACACACTGGCGCTGACTGCACCTTCATATGGGAGATCTGACAAAGAGAATTATCTGGAACTTGAACTTTATAAAAACACGTTTCACTCAACGATATACTCCGTTTCTCACCCACTTCACCCGCTGGTTTTGTTCTTTTGGTATTTGTTCTCAGTAGTATTTCAGCAAGTGGACCTGCAGTGTGTGTAGCTGGAGAGATGAGTTGTTGTCTCTGCAGAGCCGGTGTGTATACTCTCTAGGTGTTTCGTGCTAGAACAGACCGCCCTGTGCTGTAGCTTCCTGTCGAGGTGCTGAAGGGCGAACTAAACGACCTTGACTCGGTTACATTTGAATCAAATGGTGGCCACATGAATTTAATTGTGAATGAAACCAGTTTCAAACATGAACATCGCTTCCAAATGAAACACAACCAGCTCCTTTGGTTATCCGTCTCCGGTTTCATCTCGACGCCTCGGATCATTTGACGGTGCTCCGACATCAGACGATAAAATGTGAAAACGTGCCACGCGATTGGCTGCCGGGTGGAGCCTCAACATGAGTTCACACGACAACAAGAAGATTACTGCTAGTGTTGGACGGAGGCTGCCGGTGGAAATCCTCTAAATTTGACCAGATAAAAAGAGAAAGGATCTGAAACTGAGGACTGTGAATACTCTTCATGCCTCGGAGAAAGTCTTTATAGGAGGCTGTCTCTTGGTTATTTACCGGTTGGACGCTCCTGAAGCTCATCACAAAGGTCCGTGTGAATGCAGAGATAGTTTGCTCCGGTGTGTACGCTGTGCTCTGTAGTCATTATTTATATACTGTTCTGTGACGCACAAACGATGAAGATGAGGAGAGTGGTCCTGACTCTCCGTCGAGGGGAAACAAAAGGTCTTGGATTGAAAACGACGGACTCCTGCCATGACGCTTGCACTTCAGTATGTGTTTTCTTGCCACACGTTGTTATCGCTCTTGTGTCTTCAAGCTTAATATCGTCTGTGTGTTCTCTGCCGAAGCCTTAGAGTGTATTTCTTTGGAGATATTTTTTAAGGAATGGTGTGGCGGGCGGCCTCGTGAGAGCCAAGGTGTCCCCACTAATGCCTTTTTACAGTTGCCCAACAAGCAATGTTTCATTCCAGTGTAATTATGACCTGTTAGATCTCAACCATTGACCTGTTAAAACAACTGCTATATATATAAATATATAAGAAAAAGAAGTTATGAAATAAGCTCTGTACTGACCTCGTTCTTTTTTTCATTTATTGCTCCATCATAAAAAATGTTTAGATGACATAAGTCAGACTTTTTAAAATCCTACTCATGGCCTACGTGGCTTTAAATTCATTTAATTAAATTAAATCATAATTCAGCATTTTACCACCAAATAATGCTTTAAAATAAATGAAGAATTGGTAAGAAAGCAATGTTTTTTCAAGGACAAACAGTATAGTAGCAGTACTATAGCCACAAAAATTGCTCACCAAGCGCATAATAAGCATCTAACGCTAAGTTTTTTTAAAGGTCTCATATTGTAAAAAGTGAGATTTTCATGTCTTTTATATTATAAAGCAGGTTTAAGTGATATATAAATACTGTTAAACTATCAAAACGCTCAATATACGGAGAAACACACACAGCATGTATTCAGAAATTGTGCGTTTCAAACAAGCCGTCAGGATTTCTGTCCATTTGTGATGTCACAAATATTCAATATTTAGACCATAACACTGTTTTAAACGTAAACATTCTAAATGTGTCCCAGTTTATTTCCTGTTGCAGTGTATGTGAATAACATCAGCTGACAGGAGGTAAACATGGACCCAAACTGTTGCCTAGCAACGCAATTCCGTTGAAATGCACTAAAATGGAGCGTTTCAGACAGAGGGTGAATACAGGTATATTCAGGCAGACAGTATGAGGAAAGTAAAGTTTATTTTTAACATTACAGCATGTAAACATGTTCTAATAGAAACACTAAATACAAGAATGAACCTGAAAAGGAGCACGATATGGGACCTTTAAGGCTCTGGGAAGGTTTTACAAATATAAAATTCATAATGCAAAGAGTAATAATTGACCATATTTGCAGTTGGAGGTGTTTTACAGTCTCTTTTATAACGGTGGTCTTTGGGGGGAAATGCTTTTTGGGTCTGCAGGGGGTTTTATGTTCTCGTTGCGATACTGTGAGAGACCTCTGGGGCAAACTAGCACCAGATCAGAGTGTTAAATCCATGATGCAGAGAGCTGCTTTTAGACTCGTCACAGTAGGAGAAGGTGTAAACGATGAAATGAATGATGGCTGAATTCCATTTAGCTGCTTCAGCTTCAGGATCCTGGTCTGGTGCACGTTGGCTCACTGTCACGACTCACTGGGACGCTTGAAGAGAACAGAGACGTTGTCTTTTCCTGCTGTGACAAGTCAAAACGTCTGCTGTGAAAAAGGTTGATGGTGTCTTCTTCTTCTTCTTCTTCTTCTTCTTCTTAATCCTTCCTACTAAATTGTGGTCATCTGTTTGTCTAACAACCGCCGTCAGAGATCTCTCTATTATCTGATAATCAAACAGGAAGTAGGAGATGCTGTGGTAAACTTTATTTTGTTGTCAGAGACGACACCAGCAAAACCTTTTTGGGTTCAGCCAATGAGAAGAGCTCTAATCAGCTGAGATGAGTAGAAACACCTGTAAATAAAAACTGTCTAAAGAGAGAGTGTAAACATGTAGGAATAGATTCACAGTAACACAGAGAGAAAGAGAGCGCTCTAAGATAACGACATCTTAAATAAATCTGTATTATAACAGCAGGAACATTTGAAACGAGGCCTCCGGTGTAAATCAGAAGTTCTTCACACCAAGAACCAACGTAAGTCATGTCTTTATTTACTTTTCATTCTTTAAACTTTAATATTGTAAATGACTTGATGTTTTATTTGTATTTTTGCAGCACATTGAAGGTGGAGGAGGTGAGAACCGGTGAGTTATCAGTAGTTTCCTCTAGATTTATTTACCCGCTTGTTTTAAGAACAAACATATTTTGTGATAAAAACAAAAAAAAATAGCTTTTATTTTAGACTTATATAACATTTTCCAAAGCATATTTTAAGTTTCTAGATGTTTTTATTATTTTTTTAACTAATTTTAAGACCACATAAAGTGTAGTTTAATATCTTTTTCACGTTCAAACTATGACATAAGACCAGCAGGGACAACAAGGCCGACAATTATTTATTATTATAAATTAATTAATTTATTTATATCAGGTGACTGTCCGTACTTCCAAGCTGTATACAACCATCATTTTTAGTAATATAATTAACCCATTTGTGCCCACAACTGATATTTTCAATCTCCTACACAAATGTGTAGAAATTACTTATTAACTTATCGTACTATATCTAGTATTTTGTTAGTATTTTTACTATATCAAGTCTTTTTTTTTGTATTTTTATTATATCTAGTATTTGGGCACATGAGACTACTGTTCTTATTCCATTATGTTTTAGGAAAAAAACAGTAGTCCCAAATACTAGATCTAGTATGATAAGAACACGTCGGTATCAGAAACTACAAGGAGTACAATCAAGTATTTAGTATCTATGAACTCGTAGTTTCTTTTTGAGACGATGAGACTTTTGTAAATTAGATTTCAGACTTTAATACCTTTTATAAGGCCTTTTATTTCCAGGGATCTGAATTGTAACATGACTCATCTGTGCTTTTGGGTCACCATAATCAAATCTAACATGTCCCTGAATGCACCACTGAGGACCGTTTAGAAAACGCTCTCAACCTGAAAAACAACAGGTGATATTTCACAGATGTTTTTGCAGTATGAAGCACACGATGGGCTGTAAAGCATTTGTGTATTTGTGTCGTTAAAATGACAGCTTTGCTGATTTCAACTGATTTTATTTGGCTTCTTTTAACGTCCCTTTTCAAGGCACAAGCTTTATTTAAATGGTGGTGGATAGACGGCGTGAGATGATACTACAGAGATGAAACCAGTGAAATCTGCAAGTGGAAGAAGAAAAAGCTCCTGGAACACCAAAGTGACGATGCATTCATGTTAAGGTCTGTGATGATTTGCAATACATTTTTACATACAGTATATTGCCATTATTTTTCACTCAATTTGCATAAAAAGCTCAGATATTATACACAAAGGCAAAAAGAATCACTATAAAACCTAAATCAGAGCTTTGAGATCTTCTTTTAACAAGCTTTTTTAATGTCACAGAACATCTTGGTACTTTACAGCGGTCCGTCTGTCCTTAAACAGAACCTCCATAGAAAATATTGTGCATCAAAAAATATCAACAAACACGTCAAAGCAGCAACACGGAGGATTACTGTGTCCATTTATTCCCCCCACGTCTTCCAGGCAGCAATAAATTAAGAGTCAGTTAAATACAGCTGTAGAGATTGATCTGAGGACACTGAGATGACAGTTTGTACCGTGTTACGACATTCACCCACAACCTTTCTGTGTTTTCCTGTTGGTGAAATCTGCAGCTTCTCACCACAGAGGGGGGGGAAGGTACGGGACTCTGATAAAACGTCGCTGCTGCAGCAGACTGAAAGGACAGATTGACAGTCACATGTCCATGTGTGTACTGAGCATTTTAAATCATTAAAATAGAAACGTTTAAATGTAGAACTGTCCGTAAAATGTTCTTTCAGTCGGCTCGGGCCGTGCAGTTTCATTACAGAGATTATTGAAATCAGGATCATAGCTTATTGCTGCAAGAAGATAACGTAGCAGATAGACGTTGTGATGTACGCGCCGTCACTACGGATGTATTATAGGAACTGGACACCAGACAAAGTTTTCCATGTTTACCTTTACCTGCTACACTTTCTCTGACGCCCATGTCTATTATGCATTATAGACATACGTATAATGCGTTATAATCTGCTTATAGCACTGTATAATTATAGTTATAAAGCACGAGCACGACAAGCTTTGATTTAATTTTTATTTTTTTACTTTACTTAAGTGTCTTATAATTAGCTTGTGATATTATATCTGCCTGTAGCGCAGGGATTTCATTACTTCACTTAAAGCACCCGATGACCACTTAGAATGATCACATTATAATACATAATAACAGTGATTATAATAGTGATTATAATGCATAATAACAGTGATTATAATATATAATAACAGTGATTATAATGCATGAGAACAGTGATTATAATGTATTACAACTATGGGAATTATAATACAATATGATCCTTGCAAAAGAAAGTCAGTGAGTCACCAGCAATTATGAAGTTTTATGATACTTGACCTTATAAGTCATTATATAAAATGCTTTATCATGTTTTGTTGTTATTGTTATAAAGCATTATGAATATTTATGACTATAATTATACAGTGCTTATTATATATATAATTATAATGCATTATAGACATGAGCGTCATAGAAAGTAGGGGTGTAAGAAAATATCAAAACACTTGAATATTGCGATTTTATGTTTTGTGAATTGATTCGCAAAAACTTGATTTTATTTTATTTATTTTTATTTTTAAATAATAGTTAATGTGCAAAGATTGGTGGCAGACAACGGTTAAATGTTGTGTTGTAATCTATCTGCAGCCATTCGACTCTTCATCCACGCCAAAGTAAACTTATACCGGATGTAGCCGTACGGCACAAAAGTAAACATTGTTTAAACTTTATATGCCAGATGGTGGTGCGTTTATACGGTGATTGTTTTGTGATGCGTATAGTATCGCAATATATTGAATAGTAACCCCTGTATCACGATACGTATCGTAACGCCAGATTCCTGCCAGTCGACAGCCCTAACGGAGACAAAACCCTCTTTATACAAAGAGAAATAACGGAACCATGTTTGCTGTTTCAAGGCGTCTTTTCAATAGTTTATAGACTTTTATGATGGAAGCTTATGCCGACAGGATTTATTTTGTTGTTGCAGTACTGAGAGTGACCAGCGGCTGCGTGGCGGCGCCGTATCCAGCTCTATGAACACATCCATAATGTCTTGGTAAACGCTCCGGGAAGTTGTGGACACACACATTTCTTCTTCTGCTGCTGCGGGTATTAAGGCCTTTAGAAAGATCATTGGCATCAATTCATTCAGGAGTTTCTACCAGATTTGCAAAAGAATAATAATTAAGTTAAATTAAAGGTGCAGTGTGTAGGATTAGCAGAAATATAATATTCATAACTGTGTTTTCTTCAGTGTATAATCAACTGAATCGTTGTTGTTTTCATTAGCTTAGAATGAGTCCTTCATATCTACAGAGGGAGCGGGTCGTCTTCACGGAGTCCTCCATGTTTCTAGTCCAGAACGGACAAACCAAACTCTACAGAGAGACTTTAACGTTGTTATGTTACCTGAAGGCCACCGTAGTTCTCCGACACGCTTGTGAAGCTGCGGTAATGTGAGCCGCAGAGTGCTAAACCGTGGTACCGCCAGCCGCCGACTGACTTCCGTTGCTCCTAAAGGTCCAGACACACCAAGCCGACGGCCTAGTTTTTACGATTCAGTGTGTTGAATCGGCGGCGGCGCCCGTCGGTGAGAGAAATCACTCAACGAATCAGTGCACGAGAAGAGAAACGGAAGTGAGGAAAGCAAGCCAACGAGTAAAGTCAAGATGGTTCTCATTGTTCATCTTCATCTCATTTGATCGTTCCAGATGTTTTCACAGCAACATGAACATCTGGAATGAAGCTAAGCGGTGAGTGAGTGGTGTGAAAACGGTCGTCAGACGCCGCTTTGTTTCATGCACGCATCATAACGGCTTGTTTATCTGCCAAGGATGCATCGATACCACTTCTTATCAGACCGAGTACAAGTACGTACATTCGGCTGTCGTCTTTGTGGTGTGTTCAAGTGAAACTTGTTGGTCAGAACAAAGGCGACGTGAGGTGACTCAACAGTTCTGTGATGTCTGCTTGGTGTGTCCGGGGCTTAAAGTAGTGTTATTATGGTATGGATGACCTCTGAGCGAGGCGAACAGCGTTACCACGGTTTAGCACTCGGCGGCTCACGTTACCGCAGTCTTGGAAATCTGCAATCTGCTACCACACCACTAGATGTCACTAAATCCTACACACTGCACCTTTAAGTATGACTGGGGACATGGGAGTGTGTCCTATTGGCTTCACTCCATCGAAGAGGTGCAGAACTAACAGACGAGGTTTCCACAACAACGTTAAATAGGTAAACAGAAATTAACTGCTGTAAACAAACCATCCTGCCTCCTGAAGCACTTCTCACTAAACCAGCTTTAGCAGTCCGTGTTCAGAGGGGATCCTCGGTTTCACTTCACACCGCAGCTTTAGAGACACGTTGACTTCCATCCAGCGAAGAAGAAGCTACAGAAGAAACCTGGGTGAAAGGTGTTGAGTGTTTTTAAATCCCTGTCCCACCCAGTAACAGCAGTAGTAGATCCTCCGTCATAACGTCCTGCAGCCGGCGGGTCTTTATGGCACAAAAGAAATAAACTAACAAGGTATAAACAGTACTGCTCCATTTCTTCTTCTGTGGTTTGGATCCCAGCTCCAGAGCCCAGTTATCCATCCACCTCTCCATCCATCCATCCAGGCTTTTACTCCGGCCGAGGGAAGGTGACCACTTCCTGTTTCCCTCCCCCGTTGCTCGGCATCAGTTGTTATGGCAACAGGAGTAGAAATATGAGTCTTTCTTCTGGCCCAGGTCCACTCCCAATTCCTCCGCTGAAACACAGGAACACACTTTATGATCAAGAGCTTGTGGTTTAGAGCAGCAGAAGGAAAACCTGCCCCTCAGATACTCCGTTAGATTCACATTACTGCATTACCTTGGTTTGGATTAAACTAACAAGATATAACATGTTATCAGGGAGCTTTAGAGGTGCTGCTCGGTTGTTTCCTCGTTTCCAGTCTTTATGCAAAGCTAAGCTAAGCTAAGCACCTTGCTTGATATTTAGCGTTCAGCTTTGAGAGCGATATCGTCAACATAGTGACTGAATCTAGTAAAGGTCGATAAAAACGAATCCCGTCGTGTCTTTTCGATCTCGGGAGCTGTGAGGCTCAGAACGTTTTACAGCTCGTTGTAAATCTAAAATCTAAAATCAGAACCTGTTTATCTTTTCAATCAGTTCGAGATGTGTCTGTAATATTTGTTGCAGCATCACGGTGGTTCCGTTGAAGTTAAAGAGGAAGTCTTGTGTTTTTTCACCGCACCATTGATAAAGCCTTTAAAATCTAATTATTGCAGAAGATCATGATGAGTGTGATGAGTTTCTACTTGACGTTAAGGGTTAATGAGTCCCACTGTAGATGCCTGTGATGTAGGTTTTGGTGTGTAAAGAGGTCGGTATGCTTCAAAATCCCCCTCATAAGATTACATGAATGATTGATATGTGAATAAAAGCACTCACGTGTCATATACTGGAAGGCAGTGCTGTTGTAATCCTCGGCTACTTTCTGGAACAACTCATCTGTTAATCAGAAGAAGAATCAGTTTCCATCATGATAAAAACACGTCCACTCACATTCATAATATCTGATTCATAACCAGCAATCAGTTAGTTTCTAACAAGCAGGATGTTTGATCAGACAGAGAGGCTCTAAAACCCTTCATCCATTAAGCTGCGTGTACTTTTACCATTACCGTATCTATTCTATGGCAGAAAGTCTGCTTTTCTCTATATATATATTTCACCTGTTGGCCAAATCAAACTCAGCCGTTGAGACTTTACGTGCTTGAAAAGTTGCCCAGATTTGCCAATATCAAGATTTCTGAGGGAAAACCCACTTCCTCAACTGACAGACGGTGAATAAATACATCCCATCGCAGCCAAGCGCCCGTTTTAAATGCAGGATGACTGAAGGTGTGACTCACCCACGTTGTTTCCTGTTTTACTGGAGGTCTCATAATGCAGAGCACCGATTTCTGTGGAAGCAAAAGCAACACAGTGAGGGTTAAACGTCACGTTGAGAACGGCAAGTTGAGAACGTCTACAAGAACCTTTAATGGTCTTAATTGTTCCCCTAATATCTCAGACAATAATCTCAGAGATGTCCATTACTCCAGGTCAAAAGATGAACTCTGTTAACGCAGCTAGAAGGTAAAGTCTGAACTGGTCCTGCAGAGTTCACCAAGTTACATCTCAGACTTTAAGACCTTTTTAACACCAGACAGAACGCAACTTTATACCCGTTTAACAGTCTGAAAGTCTGATGGGAAACCAGTAGGGACGATTTCACCAAGCAGTATAGAACAACTATTCCTAATAATAGAATGAATGAAATCAAAGCAACCTGACATAAGGCTGCACAATTAATCGAATGATTGAAGACGCCCGGTATTCAGCTGTCTCATATATTAGATCACACATGTGCAGCCGCCACGGGATGGTTTTTGTCGGCACACGGCGGCACAGTCTGCCGTCTTCGTCGGACACACTGACATTTGGTGGTGGTGTGACGAACGCTGTCAGACAACAACGGGCAACAGTAGAAGTGAAGTCGACCATCTGCCGACTGTCGTCGCACCATAAACCTGTGACTCCTCTGAGGACGGTCAAAGTAAACACACTCTCTCCTCTCTGTAAGAAAAAGCTCAAAAATGCCCCAACCTCCCAGGTTCCTTCTTCTAGCTTCTCTAATGTGAAGAGTTGCTGGTTCTGTCTTCTAGGATATTGAACTATTTGGTTTGGAACTGAAGCTGTTTGAATTGGGGAGTTGTGATGGAGACTGTAATTACCGTCAGCAAAGTCCTGAGCGTCGTGGTAGTCGATTTGACGCAGGCTCCGATCTCCTTCGATCAGGTCGCTCTTAGTGCCGCACAGGTAGATCTTACAGTGCTGGAGGACACAACGCAGACACAACACCACGTTACTGAGTTTGTTTGTTTTTAAATGTGTCTGCTGGCATCTAATGTTTGATCAGATTTATAATCTTGTTTCTTTATTCTTTGATCAGGTATTGCCTGTTTTTAAATCAATCATTTTGTCATTAGACTGCTAGAGTTCTCGTTGAGTTCTTTTGTTAAATGAATACAGGATTTTGTAGAAAAGCATTAATATTTTTCAAAATATAATTTTGGTGTCGGTGCCAAAACTTCGGTCTCCGATCGACAACAAAACAAACTTTGACTGCTCGTGTATTCTTCACTAGAGCTTCATGAATAATGGCGGCGTAGGGTAAAACATATATTTAACTTTAGACTAGAATAGCTCTCTTACTTCCTCACAGTTCTGCAGCTCCTTCACCCAGAACCGAGCTCTCTGGAAGCTGCTGCTGTCGGTCATATCTGAAAGTCACAAATAATAAGAAGCTATGTAAATAAACACAACGCTGCATAAAGTGCACACAAGGAGAGCGATATCAAAACTAGAATCCACAGCTAATCTAAAGTGATAAACATTAATTTAAAAGGAAACTCTGAAGTGAAGGATTAACAGTAAAACAAACAGAAACAACTAAACCGTGACCAAATCTCCAGAAGCTGGAAGGTGAAGAAGATGTTGAATAAATCATGACAGCAGTGGGAGGAATCTGCTGGGG
This sequence comes from Sebastes fasciatus, assembly GCF_043250625.1. Classification (NCBI taxonomy): domain Eukaryota; kingdom Metazoa; phylum Chordata; class Actinopteri; order Perciformes; family Sebastidae; genus Sebastes; species Sebastes fasciatus. The sequence continues at coordinate 2,330,420 of NC_133810.1, forward strand.
AATGACATCAGCTATTTTCTATAAAGAGACCAGCTAAGTAATGTGGAACAGAGACGTGAAACCATTTTATTAGCATCAAGGAGACCCTAGAAGTCTTCATCATCACACTGGGATTGTCTTCATATCTTCTGTGAGCTCTGATCCTCTCAGGGATCAAACTGTTCATCTTCACTCTTATCCACATCTTGACTCATTCATTTTCACGGGGACTCTCCTCACTTTTACATCCGGCCTTGAGCCTCGAGCCTCAGCACTGATTGTGAGAACGTACTCTCCGCTGACACGCTCCAAAACGTGTTTATTTGAATTAGGGATGCACCGATATCAATACCAGTATCGGGTCCGATACTGTGCTCATGTACTCGTACTCGCAAAACGGCTCCGATACAACGGCACCGATACCACTTTACAGCAGCGTGACGTTAACCTCTCGTCACCATCTTTCGGGTCCTATCGCACGCGCTCACGCTCCACCTCCCCGACGGTGCGGGCGAGACGGGCAGGTGGTGATCCCGACCCCGCTGGGCCGGGATCCCACCTCAGCCGACGCGCGCCGGCCCTCACTTTCATTGCGCCACGTGGTTTTGCTATCACCCTCTGACTTGCCGTGCGTTAGACTCCTTGGTCCGTGTTTCAAGACGGGTCGGGTGGGTTGCAGACATCGGCGCAGACCCCTGGCGCCTTTTACGTGGACCGAGCCCCGATCTGGGGGCACGACGCGGTTGGGGCGCACTGAGGACAGTCCGCCCCGGTGACACTTTGTCCACGGCCCCGGGAAGCACCTTCACCCCGAGCCTTTCCAAGCCGACCTAGAGCCGGTGGCGGCGCACCGCCTCGTATGCGGGACTCCCCAGCCTGCCGTGTATCGCTCACACCCTCCAGCTGGCTGTTAACGAGGCTCTTTAGACACAGAGAAGTACTCGTATCGGTACTCGGTACTGGAGAGTACCCAAATGTAAGTACTTGTACTCGGTCTGAAAGAAAGTGGTATCGGTGCATCCCTAATTAGACTCATTAGGCCTCACCATGATGTAGGGGTGCAGAGTCCAGCGGCACAAAAACACACACAGACGTAGCTTGAGAAAAGTCAGCCAACATGGAACTACGAGCTAAAACCAAAACAAATTCACCTGATATAAGCATCAGCGGCACAGAGTTCAGTTCCTCATCGAAAGCACCATAAATAATAACCATGTGCATTCAGTTCTGTATGTGGTGAAGTTAATTTAGAAATGCATCCAGCTGTACGCAAATATTAAAAAACCTCCGATGTGATTGTGGAGTTATGCCACCTGAACGCTGTGAGATGAGGAGCAGAGTAGATTTACCGTAGCAGACCAGCGCTGCGCGGGCTCCTCGGTAGTAGATCCTGCTCATGGCTTCGTAGCGCTCCGATCCCGCGGTGTCCTGAGTGAGACAGACAGGAAAGACAAACACTCAGATCCATCTTCCAGCTTCCTGTTGAACTCACATGTAACGTCTCTGCTGTTGTTTATCTCAGATCTGATGTTAGAATGGACGACATTCCTACAACCCCCATGCAGGTTCAAATGCTGTGTAATCCTCAGTGTGACGAACTCTGCAGCTCCACGCTCATTTCCACTAGTAGTAGGAGTCATTTATTCTGGTCCTTATTAACAATTTCCCAAAAAGAATACAAATAAAATAAATACAAATCAAATTCCATTAAGGTATTAAATTAAAGGGAAAACCTCAGCTGGTTCTTTTAACTCTTATTTACTCTAATTCACTTTAATTGCTTATTTTCTCACACATTTTTCTCCTCTCTGAGTCTAATGGATATCCAGCTGTAGGGTACTGTAATAACCATGGTCATGCATTTATAATGTATCCAGCACACATAATGACAAGTGGAACGCATACATACCTTTCAACATCAGATGTATGATAAAAGACAACTTCATTCATTTAATTTAAATTAGATTTCAAGTTTATACAATGACATTATGTTTGATTTTACTTTAACCACATCTCCTCAGAACAAATCTAAATAATTAAATAATCTAAATATTTATACCATTTAGTGCTTACTGGAAACTTTAATTAAAAAAAAGAAGACCATGGATAAAAACATTAGTTCTGAGTTTATGTGCAAAGCTGGAGAGTATTTAATATGTACAGTAGTGGCTTTGTTGAATGCAACCCTTTTAGTCAACGGAAACACAGATCCTAACGCTTCTCTACAACAACTTCTACTGGAAAATAAACTGTGGATGCTGTATGCTATTATTTAAAGCACAGTATAAGAATGGAAGAAGAATGTGTGGAATAAAAAACAGAACGATATCTCTGGTTCTGCTGCATTTATTTTAATCCTTTTTTTTTTTATCAACTGTCCATCTTGAGTCCGACAGCGTTAGAAGAGTACAACGCTAAAATCAGTTGCTAAGTTGTGTCACTGACTCAGTTCACAGACTCAGATTCAGATCAGGTCGCCTCTAACTCACCCATATTCCCAGAGTGATCACTTTCTCTCCCACCTGGATTGGTTTGGCAACAAAAGCAGCACCGATAGTCTGTGAGGAAGAGAAAACCAGCATCAGACACTCGAGGATGGAAATGTTTGATCGTCCCTGTAGACTATGGGAACTCTCAGTCTGGACTTTAGGTCGGAATATTGACCCTTGTTCTACACTATAATAACCCTTTATAACCCTAACACCTTAATAAAGTTATGACTTTATTTTCGTAATGTTACGACTTTTTTTCTTTTAATGTATCGGGCTCACACCAAACCGTGACTTCTGTGTACCTGTACTCCCTTAGTCTGAACACTTTCCAAAGCCGCTGTATCGCTTTAACCAACTGTCAAGTTCTAGAAACATCAAACCGTTTGTTCTTAAAGAGGACACGAGAGAGAAGCATGTCTGAATAGCTCTAGCATTTAATATGTAAGACTCTAACAGAAATGCTTGTCTAATGCAGCGTCTGCTTAAAGAAACATACCGAAACATTAGAGCACCAGTTTCTGTGAGTGCTTCTGTGCTTTCAGATGATCACAGCCTCGGGCCTGATTACCACGACCTCTCCCGGGATAAATATAATAATAACGGTTCCTTTCATCAATGGAAATTGAAGCCAAGCAGCTGACACTCACGTTCTGGTACGGGCCGACCAGGAAGCGATGATGGACGTATCTCTCCACCAGGCTGGTCTTCCCAACGCTCTCCTTTCCCAGCATCACCACTTTGGCGTCCACACGCATTGCACTCATGGTGACTGGAGGGTGGAGGAAAAGCCCCGGACGAGACCGCAGCAGAGCAAACAGGAGGAGGAGGAGGAGGAGGGTTAATGTACAAGGCTGCTCAGTGTGCTGTGTGATGAGAAGACAGGATACACAACAAATGACTGGCAATAGTAATGAAGTCATAGATACCATTGGCATGCATTTAAAACAATACAAACCTGGGGTTTTATTAGAATAATCATAAAAGTCCATAATTACCAAATTGTAAATTTTCTGGGATGTTTTACAAATCTTTCTACTTCCTCTTAACATCTGTTTCATCTGCAGATAATGTCATGTATTTATTCTAACTCACCTCCGTAAAGAATCTTCATACAAATTACATGAAAGTGAAACCAAACTGTAACTGCCACAACTTTCTCTTTCTTTCTCCAAACTATAAATTAAGACTGCCACTAAAGAATATGTCAAAAACATAACAGTACATGCCTGTTACTCCTCCAGTCTGAAATATCTAGTAAAGTATTCACTTTATAAAGATATGAACAGTGAACAGTCGGTGGTATCCTCTACAGTCGGTCACATCTTTTACTGCTCCGTAAAAATACTCAAGATTTCACAAAGTACAAAATGTACTTAAAATATCAATGTAAAAGAACTGGTTGGGCAGAATGGTTCCTCTCAGAGTTATATTATTATATACAAGTTAGTCATATTAATGGAATATCGCTGTGGTATTACTACTGTGGTATTACTACTGTGGTATTACTACTGTGGTATTACTACTACTGTGGTACTACTACTGTGGTATTACTACTGTGGTATTACTACTACTGTGGTACTACTATTACTACTGTGATATTACTACTACTACTGTGGTATTACTACTACTGTAGTAGTACCACTACTGTGGTAGTGGTACTACTACTGTGGTATTACTACTGTGGTATTACTACTACTGTGGTACTACTATTGTGGTAGCTGTGGTATTACTACTGTGGTATTACTACTACTGTAGTAGTACCACTACTGTGGTAGTGGTACTACTACTGTGGTATTACTACTGTGGTATTACTACTACTGTGGTACTACTATTGTGGTAGCTGTGGTACTACTACTGTGGTATTACTACTGTGGTATTACTACTACTGTGGTACTACTATTACTACTGTGATATTACTACTACTACTGTGGTATTACTACTACTGTGGTACTACTATTGTGGTAGCTGTGGTATTACTACTACTGTGGTAGTGGTATTACTATTACTACTGTGATATTACTAATACTGTGGTATTACTACTGTGGTATTACTACTGTGGTATTACTACTACTACTGCAGTGCTACTACTGTGGTATTACTACTACTGTAGTAGTACTACTACTGTGGTATTACTACTACTGTAGTAGTACTACTACTGTGGTAGTGGTACTACTACTGTGGTATTACTACTGTAGTGCTACTACTGTGGTATTACTACTTTTCACTGCAGTAAAGCTGCTTCTTGTTCCTCCAGCAGTGTGTGATGATAACCTGATAACCTGATAACCGGTTCTGTTCTTCCAGCAGTGTGTGATGATAACCTGATAACCTGATAACCTGATAACCGGTTCTGTTCTAACAGAAACACGAGCTGAAGCTAAAACAACAACATGAACCTGTTAGCATAACAAGCTAACTAACACATGAACACTCACCTGGTGGCTTACAGGTAACAGGTAACAGTTAACAGCTTCACTCAACAGATCTGCGTCCACATACCAAACCGAACCGAACCGAACCGGGACTGGCATCCGTGTTTAGTCAGCCGTGCTCTAAAGTACCGGTACCGACAGACCGCTGGTCCTGCCTCTCCGGGCTGCTGTGAGCTTCTGTTGCGCAACGGCTGGAACGTTGCAACAACAACAGGTTCCGGTTACCGGGAGCTCTATATTCCGGTAATAATCCCGGTTAACGGACGGGTTGAGCTGGTCCCGGAGACAGAGCTGGTTCTGAGGAGGAGCGGAATCTCCATCTGAGCTTTGTTTGTTTGGGTGGGAACTAAAGAGAAGGCGGGTTTACCAGGAGACGGGAAGTGACCGAATTAAGTGTGACACTCACACCGGATGTGTGGGACGCGTAAAAGAGACCGCGGTGGATGTGTGGCCATCTTGGTCAGGGCAACTGGTCCAGAACTGTCAGAATATAACTCTCATTAGACCGGATTGGAACCAGAGCAAGATGCCTGACTCGTGTTCAGCTTGGGGCTGTAAGAACCGACGCACAATCCAAACCAAAGCTCTGGGAATTACCTTTCACAAGTAAGAACAAATTGGTCATTATAACATTGAGGGCTAACTATAGTTGGCCAACAGACTCATATAGGTAAATATATATATATATATATATACATGGTTATTTTCTATTTGTTTACATGACCCCTGGTATGTTTTGTTACTTTATTTAATTTTTATGTTTATCTTGTCATTTGCTTTAATGTATATTCAGCTATGTATCTCTTCAAATTGTTTTTGTGCATCATTGTGTTGTTCACTGATTAAACAAGTAAGAACAAATTGGTCACTATAACATTGAGAGCTAACTAGTTGGCCATCAGACTCATAGCAATAATGCCTGCTAGCTGTGGAAGCTGAGACTTTATAAGAAGTCATACAGTATAAACTAAGTTGCCCATAATTGAGATCTACATCTATATTGGTGTTTTTTTCTCCAAACATCCATTTATATGAGGAGCTACTAGTTTCGGCTGAGCGACTATTATGAAGCAAAAAACTATTGAAAACTTTGAGACTTTGCTTCTAATTTAAAGGTCCCATATTGTAAAAAGTGAGATTTTCAGGTCTTTTATATTATAAAGCACATTTAAGTTTTCTCACACTTTGCAGGTTTCCCAAAGCGAAAGAGCTGAGGTTGCAGTGGGACACAGCTGTAAGAAGGGAAGGTTTTTTCACCAAAAAGTACGCTGTTGTCTGCAGTGAACACTTCCGACTGGAGGACTTTGATAGTACAGGTCAGACTGTCAGGATTAGAGATGGAGCTGTACCGATTGCCGTCAGTTTCCCGACTCATCTCAAAAGAGTTAAGTGTATCACCATAAGGATTTGATAGCTAGTCTGCGTCACACCTTGCTGAAAGTGTTTTTGTAGTTGTTCTTTATGAATGTTTAGGAATCAATGATATATTGTCTGTCACATTATGAGATACTTAAACTGTGTTTTTTTTTTTCTTCCACTTTAGCCAATGACAACCAGGACAACACAAACCTCAAAGAGGGCTGCAGAGAGCCTGTCAGTGAAGACTGAACCTCTGCCTGATGTTGTGAGTATTTGTACTAGCTCTGCTATGCCCCAAACAAAATGCGCTTTATACATGTTCACAGAATGCTCCTAAAACTTGAATGATATCGGCATGTTATCGGAAAATCCTGCATACGGAATAAGGCCTAATTGGGAATATCCAAACAGATATTTAAACCTAGTTTTTAAGTATTTTTTCTCCCACTTTAGCCAGTAACAACCAGGAGTATACAAACCTCAAAGAGGGCTGAAGAGAGCCGGTCAGTGACTGAACCTCTGCCTGATGTTGTGAGTATTTGTAGTAGCTATACTATACCCCAAACAAAATGTGCTGTAAAAATGCCAAAGAATGCTCCTAAAACCTTAATAATATCGGTATATCCCTACTACATTCAGAATGTCTAAATGGAATATGCCGTTTACATCACCCGGATCAAATTCGTAATATTGTCATATTTGTAATAATAGTAGAATATTAGTGTGCATGTAAACATAGTTAATGATATATTGTGTATTACTTTGTGAGATACTTAAACCTAGTTTTTAAGTATTTTTTTCCTTCCACTTTAGCCAGTGACAACCAGGACAACACGAGTCTCAAGGAGGGCTGAAGAGAGCCGGTCAGTGACTGAACCTCTGCCTGATGTTGTGAGTATCTGTACCAGCTGTGACTGTACATTTATGTGTAAACATGTATGAAGTCCTGTTAGCGAGGTAAGAGCCAGCACTATTATGGTCACGTCCAACATTACACGAAATATCGCCTCATTAGTCCCGCCTCACAAAGGAGATAGAGAGCCTAAGTCCTGCCCCTTCGGGTGGACCCCATGGGACGTTATTTTGGAAAAAGAAAATCCCTGTGTCTGAGTGGACAAGGTGTAAGAAAGCGGGTCAGCTGATAGTATATTGTACTAGCTATGCACCAAACAGCTGTGAGTGATGCAATATAAACATGACTCAAACCATTTTCTCTCTACCAGGACCACACCTACGCGTTGTCTGCATCTCCCGAGGATCTGAAGGTCAGACTCAGTGAAGCCTTGGCGAGGGTGGAGAGTCTGGAGCGACAGGTGAGGAACCTGAAGGACCGAGAACGGAGGGCGAAGGCCGCGCTGCACGGCCTTCTGAAGCATCTGAGAGGGACGCTCCCACCACCTCGCTCGGTAGTGAAAGGAGGACGTAACGTGATCAGGACCAAATGTAGAAAGAAGGCCATCAGGTAGAGCTAAGGTTCTTTTACACTTTTACTCCGACCATGGATCAGTCTGTTGTGTTGTTTAGTATTAATATATGCTGCTTTTCATGCCATATTTTTAAGAGGAAAGCCGTTCACTGCTTTAACTGTTCAAAATATCACTTAATTGGTCATATTTGAATCATATTGAGGACTTTTTGTTCCTCCTCATGTTTTTTTATTTTTTATTTTGTAGCATAAAAGGACTACATTGTTGTACAGTGACAATAAATGAACATTGACTCTTGTAATATTTGGAGTATTATTGCACAAGATACACAACATTACTTTTTCGAAGCGTCATGCACCAAAAGGTGTTTTATGGTGTTTTTGTAAATCCCTTTTTAATTTGAACTCTTTATTGATGGATTAATATTTCATTTGTAAATTCTCTTTTCATAATTCTTCTTTTTATTGCCCATTACAATGTCAAATAATGAAATACTTTGTAATTTTGTACATTTATTCATAGATTAATAAATTAATTTGTAAAACACATTAATGTAACATGATGTTACATAAATGCAGATTTTTATTATTTTTTACAATTAGTTATTAATCAATTAAATGCTCTATTACTATTTACGTAACTCTTGAGGCCGAGACCTGGAGAACTTGGCTTTATGGATGTGAAATTTCCCCAATAAAATGAATAAATTGACAGTCTTCTGTATTAATCTATCTAGAGTTTAAAATACATGATACAATATCTATTTATCCATCAATCCATCTAGATATGGTAGTGGCTACAAGGGAACCAGCAAACTGGGGAAACTCTCACGAGATGGTTAAGGTTAGGCATTGACCTCGAATAGTTGCGGTTAGGAAAGGTCAGGGGTCAGCAACCTTTGCTATCAAAAGACACATTTTAGGCAAAAAAAAAAAAATCTGTCTGGAACCGCAAAACATTTGATCATTGTGATGAAGGTAACACAGTTTATAGTCTAAGTATATAGAATATAAATCTAATGCAGTGAGGGCCAAAGAGACAATGTACTACGGACTATTAGGGCCACATTGAGGGAAAAAACATCTGAGATTTACAGAATAAAGTCATAATATTATGAGAAAAAAGTCATTATGTTACGAGAATAAAGTCATAACTTTACAAGAAAGAAGTTGTAATATTACAAGAATAAAGTCATAACTTTACAAGAAAAAAAGAAAATAACATGTAAAATTACTACTTTATAATATTATGACTTTATTCTCTAAATCTCAGATTGATTTATTTTTCCTCAATGTGGCCCTAATACTCCATCGTACCATAGATCTACAACAATGATAAGTAAAAATGAAAATGTAAACAAAAACAGTTATGCATTTACATGTTTAAAAGGTTGCTGACCTCTGGTCTGGGTCTTCGAGCAGAAAGTCTCGCGAGAGTTTCTTTAAAGTTTTTGCAGACCTCAGAATCTGATTGGTTGAACCGTTAACGACGCCTCTCAGGCTGCGGCTGTGATTGGTTGAGGACCCCTGAGCTCCCGCCCTCCACACAGAGAGCAGAGACAGAGGAGCCAACATGGCTGAAGCAGCAGCAGCAGAAGGAGAGTTAAGTTCTTCTGGAGGGATCTTCACGGAGATCTTCACGTCCCCGTTGAACCTGACGCTGCTCAGCCTGTGTCTGTTCCTGCTCTATAAGATCTTCCGCGGTGACAGAGCTCCGCAGCTCGGTGAGCTGGAGCCTCAGCTGCCCAAACTGAAGAAACGAGACTTCACCCTCCAGGAGCTAAAGCCTTATGACGGACTGCAGGACCAGCGGATCCTCATGGCCATCAACGGGAAGGTGTTCGACGTGACCCGGGGGAAGAAGTTCTACGGGCCAGGTAACCGAGGAGCCGAGCGGTAGCCTCTAACCGGAGCTTTAACGGTTAACGGTACAGGTTAACGGTTGACCTGTTCTGTCTCTCTCCGTGTTTAGAACGCCACCAACGGTCACTAACGGTCGCTCGCGTGAGCTGGCCGTTAACTTTTTAAATTCAAAATGAACAGCTGTTTTGATGATGTCATTGCCAACTAGAAGTCGTTAAAGTTGGTTTATAGTAAAGTTAACTAGTATAACTACCGCCACACCCCCCCTCTAGAGGTCCAGCTTCACAACAGAGGAACCACAGATCGTCTATGAAACACGTTGAGTCACTCCGGAGAGAAAACAAGCTGACCGCCATGTTTTTCACAATTAATAATTAACCGTTTAACCGTTAACCGACATTAAACATGTGATCATTGTGATGAAGGTAACACAGTTTATAGTATATGAGTCTAATGCAGTGAGGGCCAAAGAGACAATGTACTACGGAGTATTAGGGCCACATTGAGGGAAAAAACATCTGAGATTTACACAATAAAGTCATAACTTTAGAAGAGAAAAAGTTGTGATATTACGAGAATAAAAGTTGTAATATTACGAGAATAAAGTCTTAACTTTAGAAGAAAAAAAGTCGTAATATTACGAGTTTAAAGTCATAATTTACGAGAAAAGAAGTCGTAATATTACGAGAAAAAAAGTTGTAATATTACGAGAATAAAGTCATAATTTACGAGTAATAAAGTCATAATATTACGAGAAAAAAAGTTGTAATATTGGGAGAATAAAGTCATAATTTACGAGAAAAGAAGTCGTAATATTACGAGAAAAAAAGTTGTAATATTACGAGAATAAAGTCATAATTTACGAGTAAAAAAGTCATAATATTACGAGAAAAAAAGTTGTAATATTACGAGAATAAAGTCATATTACGAGAAAAAAAGTCGTAATATTACGAGAATAAAGTCATAACATTACGAGAAAAAAAGTCGTAATATTACGAGAAAAAAGTCATAACTTTAGAAGAAAAAAAGTTCTGATATTACGAGAATAAAAGTTGTAATATTACGAGAATAAAGTCATAATTTACGAGGAATAAAGTCATAACTTTAGAAGAAAAAAAGTCGTAATATTACGAGAATAGTCATAATTTACGAGAAAAAAAGTCTTAATATTACGAGAAAAAAAGTTGTAATATTGGGAGAATAAAGTCATAATTTACAAGTAATAAAGTCATAATATTACGAGAAAAAAGTCATAACTTTAGAAGAAAAAAAGTTCTGATGTTACGAGAATAAAAGTTGTAATATTACGAGAATAAAGTCTTAACTTTAGAAGAAAAAAAGTCGTAATATTACGAGAATAAAGTCATAATTTACGAGAAAAAAAGTCATAATATTACGAGAAAAAAAGTTGTAATATTGGGAGAATAAAGTCATAATTTACGAGTAAAAAAGTTGTAATATTACGAGAATAAAGTCATAATTTACGAGTAATGAAGTCATAATATTACGAGAAAAAAAGTTGTAATATTACGAGAATAAAGTCATAATTTACGGGGAAAAAAGTTGTAATATTACGAGAATAAAGTCATAACATTACGAGAAAAAAAGTCGTAATATTACGAGAATAAAGTCATAGTATTACGAGAATAAAACATGTTTTAACAGAGTAAAATCAGAGTAAAACATGTATTCTCTGAAATAAGAATGTGCCCCGTCATGCTTCGTAGTTTCTGATTGCTGGAAACAGACCGGAGTTGGACCTCTGTGTTTTTTATATATGATCTCAGATAGCAACCTCTGTTCAGTGTAACCTCTGACCAACATCTGATATCTCACCTCATTCACAGTTTACTGCAGGTCAAACCCTGCAGACTGAACTCCTGCGTTGGTTTGTGTTGTTAAAGGAATGTATCTGATTTATAGTGAGTCCATGGACAGAAGGTTTTGTGCTCAAGGACACTTTGATAGCACTCATGGCTGTTGAAGGCTGCTGAAGGCTGTTAAACCTGTAATATTAAGGGAGCTTTGGTACAGATATAAAACGACACAGTGATACCCTTTTTTCCAGAAGGCAAATTCCTCAAATACTGAATGCCGTGTTAACACAAGCAACCATACAAGAACTATAATACAGTCTAAAAATGGCAAAATATATTTATTTTATCATATCAATGAATGAGTAAACATTTTGCGCTGCATCGTGTAATTTAAATAAGTAAATAGTTATCAATAAATTGAAGAAAAAAGATGTAGAATAATAATAACAATAATAATAATTATTATTATTATTATTTACATCCCTGAAATAGTTGCTCTTATTTTTAGACTTTTTTAGACTCTTATTTTATTTTTATTTTTATTTTTTTGTTGTAAAAACAAACTTTTTGCTGACACAGATGACACAGTGTTACCTTTTTTTTCAGAAGCCAAATTCCTCAAATACTGAATGCCGTGTTAACACCAGTAACCATCCAAGAACTAGAATACAGTCTAAAAATGGCAAAATATATTTATTTAAACTAATGAAAGAATGATTAAACATTTGCACTGCTTTGTGTCATTTTGTAGAGTAAATGCTATCAATAAATTGAAGAAAAATTATTATTTAAAATGATTATTATTATTATTTACATCCCTAAAATAGCCACTCTTATTTTAAGACTTTTTTATTTTGTTTTATTTTATTTTATTTTTTCTTGGTGCAAAAACAAAACAGTAGTGACTTTGCAGGTACAACAACGATAGAAGCGGGGAAAGAAAAAAAATGCATTTAAAGGATAAAATAATAGTCTGAATAAAGCGTCTTTTAACCATCTAGATGAAAATATATTCAGTCTGCTGCAGGATTAAAAAAGATTTCTGAGAGTGTAATTATCAGTTATATACATGCATTATATGATATATGCTTTTAATGCAAAATAAAGCAGTTCTATTGTTTTTGTGATGTATAAAAGGACACCAGTCATTTCCGGTTACCTCGATAGGAAAAAAATCTTTTTTTATCTTGCAGCAGAGAAAATGGATTCCCAGCTCAACATCAGGCTACTAAGAGAGAACATCTCATGTAAAATAAGCTCAGACTGATCAGTTCTCAGCAGTTTTGCTGCCGTTGTTGCTGCTGCATTCACTCAACTAACCGTGCATCTTTACCGTCTTGCAGAGGGGCCGTACGGCGTGTTTGCCGGCAGAGACGCCTCCAGAGGTCTGGCTACGTTCTGCCTGGAGAAGGAGGCCCTGAAAGACGTACACGACGACCTGTCCGACCTGAACGCCATGCAGATGGAGAGCCTCTCCGAGTGGGAGAGCCAGTTCACCTGTGAGTATGAGATGTGACGGCATCACGTTTACACGCTACTGTAAGGGATTTACAAATGGAACAGGTTTGGTTATTAGCTAATTTAATAAATATTATTCATAGAATTATTATTATTAATAAGAATTATTAATCATCATTAATAATGAACGGGGCACCACCCTGGAATCAGGGACCAATAACCAAAACGTTAATCCAGTCTCATAAGGGGATTGTTCACTCCAAATGCCAGTATTTAAGCACTACTTTACACTTAGGAGATGAACGGTGAAGGGTGAATCCGAGCACTAACTCTCATAACCAGCCGTTATTACAATATGAATGCACAATAAACACAGACAACTGCTATTTAAAATAAGACCATTTATTTAAATACAGTGATCTTAATCAACAATAAACACTCTAACAACATTAATCTAAATCAACAGTTATTACAGCAGTAATTACTAATTAACAACACTTTTAATAAACAAACGGATATTCTACAATGCAGCTCTAAGCACTAAACTAGAATTAAACAAAACACAAAGGCAAAAGAAAAGGTGTGTGCGGGAGAGAGAGAGATGTAGGTGTAAGAGAGAGAGATGTGTGTGTGAATGCAAATGTGTATATGTGTGGTGTGGGAGGAGCAAAGGACACCCTAAGTGGACGTAACCACTTGCGTGGTGACGTCACGCGAGGGGGGGGGTTTGCTCGAACGTACAGATCACGCACAAACGGGGTGTGACTCCCACGTGACCTGTAAGGTAATGAGGTGAGCCTATGTGAGGAGGCGTGTGTGTGTGTGCGGTGTAGGGAGGAGCAAAGGACACCCAAAGTGGACGTCACCACGCAAGTGGTTACGTCACGCGAGGGGGGGGGTTTGCTCGAACGTACAGATCACGCACAAACGGGGTGTGACTCCCACGTGACCTGTAAGGTAAGAACGTGAGGAGGCGTATCTACGTGTGTGCGTGTGTGGGAGGAGCAAGGGAAACCCCGAGGCGGCGTCACCGTCACGAGGGAGGAGTTGCTCTGGTGGCGGTAGCGCCACGGAAATTACCGACTGGTACGAACGGGAGGTTTAAGTCCCGCGTGTCGGCAAAGTGTTTGTTTGTATGTGGTAGAAGTGGAGGGAAAGAAAGGCGGGGGCGCCTTAAAACAGTATCACAGTAAAACAGTAAACACCGCAGCAGCAGGAATCCTAACTGCCGCATGAGAGATGTACTAGCTGGGTTATTATCACTCAGATGCTCGGCAGGCAAACTCACGTTAGCCAGCCGTGCACTGGTCTTTCAATAATAAACTACAGCTACAGATCTTCACGTTTAGCAGGAGCTAACACAAGGAGCACACAGTAATCAGACAGTCAGCAACAGTAAACAAAGCAACATAAACAAGCAAAGCAAAGCAAGTTAAATAAACAAAGCAAACGGACGGACTCGGCGGTCCGTACGTTCAGTATAAATCAACAATAGTTATTAACTTATTGGAATATACAATCTCACTAGTCTCTGCCCAGGCACAAGCCTCTTACTGGAATCGCTTCTTCGGAGCGATAGTGGGGTGGATCTTCGTTAATTGGTCCGGCGGCTTCGTGCTGGCTCGGACAATAACGGGCCGTTATGGAGCTCGTCAGCTGCTGAACGGCAGGCTGGACCTCCGTGTGGCAGCGGAGGGGGAAGCAGCCAGAAATGAAGGAAAGGCGGTGCGCTCGTTTCCTTTGATGAAGAGCGGTTGTCCTCGGCTTCCTTGGTGAAGCCGGGCTGTAGTCTTCCTTCTGCAGGGATGTGGATCAAAGTCTGATGGACACAACATTATCTTAACTCGTCCAGCGAGGTCAGAAAATGTGGCTCGGTCTTAGGTGAACGCTGAAGCGTGGGGTACCGTGTTGGGTTTGCAGTGGAAAAGGGCCGAGCTACTCAGGTAGCGTGCTTTTATCTCTTGAGATAGTGGGCGTTTCCCCGGAAAAGGCCCACTTTTCCTGTTAGCCTCATCCAATGGGTCTGCTCCCGTTTGGATTCAACTGAGATCTCGCGTGAAGACGCGAGATTTCATGAGCTTGACCGTTGGGTCCCCTGCTGTGATCAGGCTTCTGGTTTCCCATGTAGGCCAAGGCTCTTTGTCTCGTGAGGTCCCTACACTACTATCACCACGATGAATCACACTCTGGTAAAACTCCATGTTTGCCTTGGATTTGATCAAACCTGACCGACGACTGAAGAGCTGAAAACATCAGATGTGTGTGGAGCGAAGAGGAGACTGTAACCTTCCTCACATTAATACATCAAACAGAAATGCCATATTTACATCATGTTTTCTAAATTTTTTCCACCATTTGAGGTTTGACTGGAGTTCTTTTAATGAGAATAAGCTCCAGCTGCTGAACCAACTCCTAATACAGCATTTACATAACAGTAGTGGATGGAAACATAAATGCAAAAATTCACATTTGTTTCGTGGATTTTCTGAAAATTTGGTTAAAATTTTCACTACATTTGGATGAAAACTTGGCTAAAGTCTCTTATTTTACATATTTTCATTAGGGCTGTCAATCGATTAAAATATTTAATCGCGATTAATCTCATGAGTGTTCATAATTAATCACAAATTAATCGCACATTTTTAAGCTATTTAAAATGAACTTTACGGGGGAGATTAGTCAAGTATTTAATCCTCTTATCAACATGGGAGTGGACAAATATGCTGCTTTATGCAAATGTATGTATATATTTATTATTGTATATCAGTTAACAACACAAAACAATGACAGATATTGATCCAGAAACCCTCACAGGTACTGCATTTAGCATAAAACAATATGCTCCAATCAGAACATGGCAAACTGCAGCCCAACAGGCAACAACAGCTGTCAGTGTGTCAGTGTGCTGACTTGACTATGACTTGCCCCAAACTGCATGTGATGATCATAAAGTGGGCATGTCTGTAAAGGGGAGACTCGTGGGTACCCATAGAACCCATTTACATTCACATATCTGGAGGTCAGAGGTCAAGGGACCGCTTTGAAAATGGACATGACAGTTTATCCTCAACAAAATTTAGTGTAAATTTGGAGCGTTATTTAACCTCCTTCAAGACAAGCTAGTATGACACGGTTGGTACCGATGGATTCATCAGGTTTTCTTCTTTAAGTACCTTCACTCTAGCTTTAAAACTGAGCCCACTACACCCTAACAATCGCAAGTTGCGTTAATGTGTTAAAGAAATGAGTGGCAAATTTGTGTTAATGTGTTACTATCACATTAACTTAGTGACTATTTTCTTGAAACATCAGACAACAAATTAGATATTTAACTTTATGACTCAGGTAATGAGAAATGATGTTAGACGAACAAGCTATATAACATAACGCAGTGTCCTTGAATCTCTTTCTGAGAATTGGTCGTCGGAGGATGAAAATCATTTTCTTATTCTCTCTTTTCTTTGTCCTCCTCCATTACAGTTAAGTACGACTACATCGGCAAGCTCCTGAAGCCCGGAGACGAGCCCACAGAGTACACCGACGACGAGGAGGTGAAAGACAAGAAGACGGACTAGAAAGTGAAGAGTGAAGAAGACGAGGAGAAGATGATAAATGCCTTAATGTTTGTAATTCTGATGCCTGTTTCCTCCTATTAGGGCCAATTTCCTCTATGTATTCTAGTACCTGTGTTAAAAACAGATCCGTAGGTTGTATAGTGGAGGATCGACAACTCGGACCAATGACGGTTAAATGTCCTGTAGGTGGAGAAAGAAGAAGAAGGAGATAATCCACAGCTCTGTCGGACACTTTGTTAATATCGCTGCTGATGATCGCAGGTTGGACACATTCCTTCCTTTCATCCAAACTTCGGCTCAGCTCACATTTAAAGAATTATCTCAGGAAGTAGTTTCACTCAAAATTAACTCAAATATATATTGAGCGTCTGGAGCCAGACGGCAGATTTAAAGAAAAATAAACTTCAGAAATCAAGGCTGAAAATAACACTGCTAAACAGATGTCTTTAAGCACTTTCTCTTGATTAAACTGTTCCAACCATATTTACTTTATTTACAATTATATAAGGTTTGAACTGGTCTCAACTGTTTTCTGTTCGCTTCAAACAATAAGAGGACGATAACGTACTGATGTTTTGTAAACCCATCAAATTTATCTGCTGGTCTGAATTCTACGACTGCGTATCTGAGCTATTCACAGAAGCGGGGGAGGGAGAGTAATATATATTCCAAGAAAAAACAATGAATTTCCAGGATTAAAATCGTAAATTTACGAGAAAGAAAATTTTGATATTCTCTGAGATTAAAGTGGTAAATTAATGAGAAAGAAAACTTGGATATTTATGATTTGAATCTTGGAAATTATGAGGTTTTTTTCTCTGAATATTGCCCTCCTCCCCCAGCTCTGTAATTATTAGTTTTTTTTCCTACAATAGCTCTAATACGCCATCGTTAAACTCTCCTGTCCGTTGATACATTTGTCTGATTTTCAGTGTTAGTTTCTGTTGAGAGCCACTTCTCTCTAACTAATCCTGAGATTTTGGGCAGATTTTCAGATTCTAAATCTCATAATGACAATCCAGGTTGTTTGTTGCAGAGCACCAGATCCCAATTTTATAATCCATAAACCATTTAAGTCATTTATTATTATAAATAATACAAAAGAAATCTCTGGTTTCAGATTCTCAAATATAGAATTTGCTGTTTTTCTTTTGCTTTACAAAATTATAGTTTTAATTCCATTCAGATTTTGGACTATAGGTCGGTTAAAACAAGTAGTGTGCAATGATTTCTTTCAAAAAACTAAATGCAGAAAATTATAAAATTGGTGCACGGTGCAGAGAAAAAGTGTCAAAGTACAAAAGAAATGCTTCACTTGTAAAACACTAGAAAGGCCAGGCTGCTGCCCGTTAAATTTAATTTTAGAAAATTAAAATTTAATTTATTCCCCATCAGCTAATGGTTTGTTTTTGACACTAAATCCATGATGGAAAATCATCAAACATTTATTGTGAGGCCTGATGCTCAAAGTCGTGTCAACTAGATAATAATTAAAAACTTACTAATCGGAGCATTTTTCAGCAATATTTCACAGTCCCACAAGTTCCCACAGATTTTCTCCAACAAATGTGTCCGTGACGTGCTTCAGAAACTTTAATTGCAAGGAAATATTTTTAATAATCCTGAATTTATATGGAACAAGTTAGTTTTAAATGTGTTAAATCATCTGTTAATATTTTCTTCATGCCACGCTGTAAAAAGTAAAAACTGGAGATATCAGACACATTCCACAAAAACACATTCATTGAGGGAATATTTACAATATGCATGTATATACATAAACTAAATGTCATAATCCTGAAAATGATATTTTGATTTAATAAAGAAATCTACAAAATGAAGTCTGTTGTTTATTTGAATACCTTTTATAGGACTTTTATTTATTATGTAATGACAGAAAATAAATGACATAACATGCAATTAACATATAATATTTTGGTTGATTGGACACAGTATACTCTAAGCTGAAATCACATACTTAAATAATATATGTACTATGAACTATATTAAACTTAATGAGCATATTAAGTACCTTGTACGAAACATATATGTATATAGTATGTAATTAATATTACTACATCATTTTTTTTATTCTCACAATATGACTCTAAAGGTTATTAAAGCATCTCCCATATTATTATTATTATTATTATTATTGCATTATTATTATACACCATATTATACTTTACTATATTATATTATACCATATTACATTTGATATTCTACGTTATACTGCTGTATATTATTATTATGTTAATAAGTTATACTGTCTTACTATACACTATATTATATTTTTATTAAGGTGCTATATTAATATAGATAAATATATACTACATGATTACACTAAGTATCATAATTATTATTACATTATTGTACATGTTTTTATAATATTTTTCATATTTTTATTGTGAATTTTTCTATTTATGTTTTTTGACTTTTGCAGTACTTGTTGTTTTTTTGCACCTTTTAATAATAATAATTCACCTGCTGATATATTATTATTATTTAATAATAATATATCAGCAGGTGAGTACAGATGGTCTATTCATGAATATAGGATACATCAAGATCAACAGAAAAGCTTATCTAAGAGGCTCTTTGGTCTTTTAAAACAAAAGGGATGCATTTAGTTTATATAAAGTATTATAATTATTATTACTACATCATGTTTTACCTGAAACGAACAAGAAAAGGTATGTGTCAGAAGTGGGATTCGAACCCACGCCTCCATTCGGAGACCAGAAGTCCCGTTTCAGCGGAAGGATTTCAGTCCTTGAGTCTGGCGCCTTAGACCACTCGGCCATCCTGACACGGTGCTGATGTAGAACGTCAGTAGCGTATTTATTCACTACACTGAGTCCATTCAGTGATCATATATGTGGTGTGTTTTTAACAGGAATAAATAGAAATTGCTTTGTGTGTGTGTTTCATTTTAGTAATGTTTAAAAATGTGTTTTTAACTTCCGTTTTTAAAAAAAGAATAGGGGCGGATGCTCACATTTGGAGACGTCATTTCCGGTGTGTGTACGTGCAGTTGCATGTCACTTCCGGTCTTCAAGGGTATCTGAGAGCTTCAGAGCAGAAACATCATCAACATGTTCAGGTTCACTAGAGCTGCTGCTAACTTCACCGGTAAGAACACCAGATCTGCTTATACATACATGTTATCTGCATGTATTGATGTTATATTAAAGTATAATATCAGTCTACTACATGTTTAACCAGCCTGTCTTTAGAGGGTGACCGAGGTCAGCGTGCTAACAAGCTAGCATTAGCATTAGCAGCTCATGCTCAAGTGTTGATATGTCTCTAAAACTGTAATCTGCACATGTGTACATGTGTACATGTGTACATGTGTACTGATGCATGAAAAGGTAAGAGTTTAAAGATGAATATGCTACATCAATATGCTACATCAACTTAAATATATATTCAAGTAAATAGTGATAATGACATATAACATATTACTGATCATAAACTATAATCAACTAAATAGATATATAGATATACACACATTTGTATATAAATACATATAAAAACGAATAATATTTAAACATGTTTTTAAAATAAATATAATAACAATAAAGCAGGAAAAAAACACAGATACACCTGCATATTAATATGCACATAAGGAGTAAACACACTAGACATTAACAGAACAGGTGTAAAAGCAGTGGAAATACATGTTTTTGCATTTATGGTTGGTTGCTTAGTATAAAAGGGTTGTACAGTGGCATCTGCATACATCCTTTGAATTATTATCTTTTGTACATTGAACATATTCTTTATGCTTCATACTGTGCACTTTTGCACATTCTTTGGTCAATAGTTTTGCACATTCCCACACAAAACTGCAGCTTTCATTTAAAAAATATGTATTATATATATATATAAAATATGTATTATATTTAATATTAAATATGTATTATATTTTTTATATATATATATATATATTTTATATATATTTATATATATATATAAAATATGTATTATATATTTTATATATATATATATTTATTTATATATATATATATTTATTTTTATATATATATATATATATAAAAAATATATATATATATTTATTTATATATATTTATATAAATTCCTTGTATGTGAAAACATACTTACAATAAACCGAGGCCATCCTGTGCCAACATTATGATTTACTCTGTAAATGTATCTATATCCCTCTTAAGAAGGCACTTTATTGATCCCCTGAGGGGAAATTAAATTTTTTCACCCTGTTATTTTTTTTTTGTACATCCCACTTGTAGTTCCCACAGGACATAATTGCACTTTTGTTTTTTACTAATAATATATCCTGAGTTAATCAAACATTAGGTCAGACATGTCACAGGCACAGCAGGAGAATACAGATGAAAAGTAGTCATGAATATGTGATACAGATCAACAGAAGACAATCCAAGAGGCTTTTTTGTCTTTTAAAAAAGAGGGAAGCACTTTTAGTGTGTTTTTAAGTGTATTTTATGTTACAGAAAAATAATATTGTTATTGCCTGTGATTGATGTGATGTGTGGAGGGGGGTGTACATTGAAACAGAGACAGATAATAATGATCTTGATCAGAATATTCAGCTTTATCATATTAGTTTATATCACTGCACCCTGAATTATGCCTATTTTACATGTGTATTTATATTCACTTTCATAGAAACCTTAGTTATTTAGTCTCTACAAAGAAAATAACTGCAAAATAGAATAAGCAGCAAAGTTTTTTAAAGAATAGAAGTTAGTAATAGTCCATTATATAAATGCCACTGTGTTTTGTTGTCGTCGTTCAGGTCAGGCCGCAAGGCAGGTGAGGAATTCATCCACCACCACCCCGGACTTCCACGCCAAGTACGGCACCGGCCTGATGGTCGGCGGAGCGGTCTTCTGCACGGCTGTGTGGTCATACGTAAGTAGCATTGTCCTGTTGGGGCCACGTCACATTTGTTTATATGTACAAGCTGAACACTCAGCTTGCTCACAAAGTGGTACATAAAGTGCAGGTTAAAAATGACATATCTCCCAGGTTTGTGGAGGAGAAAGAAGTTGGGGGTTCTGGGATTCCAGTTATAATGCAGAAAACCTTAGATTTAACTTGAATAAAATGGGTGGAAAATTGGAAATATTATAGCTTTTTAATGGGCACAGATCAACAAAAGTGCACACAGATGAAAACCTTATAAAATAGATTTATATAATGTGCTTCAACCACAAATTCTCCATCTAGTTTCCCTCGCTGAAAAGAATTTACCCGTTGGGACCCAGTGTGGTCACATTACAATCTAAGAAAATACATAAGTATATAAAACATACACAATAGTGCAGTGTTAGATTGGAGAAAGATTTTTAAACGGCACTCTTTAACCAAAGGCAGCCCGTTTCATACCTTCACAAAGATATTGTGCAACGTGACACAACAGACAATATTTACCACATAATGTTTGTTAGAAAACCTTTCTCTGGACACATCTGCTAACCACTGGAAGGCGAATTTCAGCAGGTTTACTGACTGCTCGACGAAGGTTTTATTATTTTACCACCATTAAAAACCTTAAATGTGCTCAGAGTTGTTTGAGTTTTATTGTGTGGGATTTCTACTGACAAACGTACGATTCAGTTGTAGACATCAATACAGATACTGTTTCTTTAGTCTTTATGTGAACTAAGGCGTGAACTTGGATTTAAAGTTTAATTTCTTTGCAATAACAAGGTCTTAAAGAGTTTAAAAATGTTTGATTGACCTTGTAATATAGTAGTTTCTTTTCTTTGGGCAGGTGCTGACTCAGACTGGCATCACCTGGAATCTGTCACCTGTTGGGAAGATGATGCCCAAAGAGTGGAGACAGCCTGAGGAGGAGTGAAGAGCCACCATGACACACCTGCCTCCCTCCTAATAAACCTTCTGGTTGTACAGATGAATAACAGTGAATGCCTGTGTTGATTCCAACATGTTGCTTTGTCCAAATAAATAAAGTCTGATTCTACTCATCATTGTTTCTTTTCTTTGTCTGTCACAGCTGTAACCTCAACCTCTTTGTAGGTTTCTGGTTCCCCAACTTGATATGTTATTGTTTAAAGTCATGATTTAGTTTACATCTTACAAGTGCAACATTTGCATTGAAAATTTTAATTAAGTAAAGGTACATAAGTATTATCAGCAAAATGTATCAGAAGTAAAAGTACTCATTATGCAAATGACTCCTTTCACAGTGTTATATTATTATAGAATATTATATTTGGTTTTTATCACTAAGAAATACATGTAAGAGCATTATAATACCCTGCATACTACTGGATAGATTAGTAATATTGCACTGCATCATTTAATACTTTTATATGTTAAAAGTAACTAGTAACTATAGAAGTTAAATGAATATAATGAAGTAAAAAGTACAATATCTTACAATATGTAGTTGAGTAGAAGTATAAAGTAACAGTTACTTTGCAGATTAGGAATGTAAATACAAAATTTAAATCAACTAATGAATGATAATGTAATATAGGTTAAGCTACCCAGCTGTATATAAAGAAATTAAAAATAGCTCCACCTTTACCATCTTCAATATGAAATTGATGAACACATTAAAGCATTCATAATTATAGTTCAATGAAAAAAAACATTATTTTGAAATTGGCCATTCTGCATAATGAGTATATATAATAAGTATATTCTGGTGTCAATACTTTTGTACTTTTACTTGAGTAAGTCTTTGAATGCAGGACTTTTACTTTTAGTATTTTTTATATATTGTGGTATTATATTAAAGGTTGCTGACCCCTGACCCCTTACCTAGACTGAATAATTCCTGCTCTATCAATGAGGGTGCGCTGAGAGATATGAGGAAGAAAGAAGGCCTAAAAGAGATTAAAGTACACTTTGATTTAATAGATATTCTACAAAAGAACTCACTAAATGAGTGTTATAGAAACATTATTTCAGTATCTTAGACAAATTAATATGATTTGAAAAATATGAGGTTGTTTGTTTTCTTTTTCTTTTATTTGTATTTTATTTATTTTTTTGGGATATAGTAATTATTAGCCAGAATGCACCTCACTCCAGACCGGTAGGTGGCGGTAATGCACCTAATCGCTGTTTGCCAACCGCCAATAAACCTTAAAGAAGAAGAAGGTGCGCTGATGAGAGGAGCAACGTGTTTACGTCAGAGCACAGACAGCAACCAGATCCAATCAAAAAGCCACGCTCTCCTCTCCCTGTAGCCAATCAGAAGCTGGGTGCGTGCTCTGTCACTGCGCTACATCCAATCAAAAGCCACGTTGTCCTCTCACTAGCCAATCAGCAGCGAGGGGGGCGTGGCCTGCGTTACCGCCCCATGCTGTTCCTCCAGAGCAGAACCGTTAAGGTCACTGCTGTCAGTCTGCAGCGAACCAGCAGACCAGAGGGAACCAGGAGGAACCAGAGGAACCAGGAGGAGAACCAGCAGCTAAACAACCAGCATCATGTCTCTGTCTAACAAACTCACCCTGGACAAGGTGGACGTCAAAGGGAAGAGGGTGATTATGAGGTGAGTTAGTAGTTAACTACTAGGAGCTAACCCAGCTAACGCACATGGGATTAATGGACGTTAGCTAATTAGCTAACCGTTTCCTGCCATGTTGGAGATGTTCTGCTCTGTAAACCTGTAATTCCTGTGGTAATAAACTGCCTGGTTCTCCTCCAGAGACACTAAACTGATGGTTACTTGTTGGCTCATCATGTAAGAGTCACTGTTACGTGCCTGGGAGGAGATGCTGCATGGATGCAACCCACATCTAATAGAGTCAATCCTTTAACATTACAGTTCAGTAACATCACTGTAATAATGCATTTAATGTATGTGTGACACACTGCATTGGTAATCTGAGGAAAACCAGTAGTTATCCAGGTTTTGTAATATGTAGATTATGTAATCTGACATTTTGAGGTACTTGTACTTTACCTGAGTATTTAATGCTGCACTACTTTATATACTACTGGGTAGTTTATGATAATACATCATAATGTATTAGTTTATATTTTGTATTAATCTATATCTGCAAAGTGACTCTAGTTATCATGGAAAGTAAAGTACAAGTACCTCAAAATTGTACTTAAAAGTACAGTACTTGAGTAGAAGGTCATTTTAATTACCTACCTTTACTTGAGTATTTAATGCTGCAGCTGATGAAGTGGGGATAAAATAAAAGTGCTTTATATACTACCAGGTAGTTTATGATAATACATCATAATGTATTAGTTTATATTTTGTATTAATAATTTCTAATATCTGCAAAGTGACTCAAGTTGTCATGGAAAGTAAAGTACAAGTACCTCAAAATTGAATTTAAAAGGACAATACTTGAGTAGAAGTTACATTCCAGCTGCTTAGAGGTCATTTTAATTACCTACCTACCTACCTACACTAGATTTATTTGATAAATCTAGTGTAGGTAGAAGTATAACAGCATAAAATGGAAATACTCAAGTACAAGTACAAGCCGGTAAAGGTAGAGCTCATTTTAATTACCTACCATTTACCAGCTTGTACTTTACTTGAGTATTTCCATTTAATGCTGTTATAATTCTACTCCACTAGATTTATTTGATGACATTAGTTACTTTGCAGATTCTGATTATTAATGCATGGATGCAACAGGTATAGTTAGTCAATATTCTAAATTAAAGTACAGTAACATCAGTGCAATAATCCAAATAATCCTTTTAATGTATGTGTGACACAGTGCCTTGGTAGTCTGAGGAAAATCAGTAATCCTTTTGATTAATATGTAAATTATGTAATCTAACAGCACTTACTTTCACAACAAGTCAAGTAAAACTAGTATTTTATAATCAAAGACATTTATTTAAGTACTGTACTTCAGTAAACTTTTGAAGTACTTGTACTTTACTTGTGTATTTATATTTCTGCTACTCTCTAGATTCAGATTAAGAATACAAAATATAATCAACAAATATATGTTTTTATAGATTTATTATCATATCAGGGGAGAATTCACAAGCTACCCAGCTTTATATGAAGCAACTGATATGAAATACTTTTACTTAAAACAATTCTAAATGCATGGCCTTGTCTTTAACGTAAGTAAAAGTAAAATACCACAGTGTAGAAATACTCTTGTTACAAGTAAAAGTCATGAAAGTACAAAACTATTAGCATCAAATTATACTCAAAGTACCAAAAGTAATAGTACTCATTATGCAGATTTCAGAATGATATATATAATATTACTGGATTATAATTATTGATGCATTAATGTGTTCATCACTTTAATGTTGCAGCTGGTAAAAGTAGAGCTAATTCTAAATAATGTATAAACTGATGGGTAGTTTAATCTATCTGTAGTTTAATCTGTAGTTTAATCAAAATCTGTGAAGTGATTTATTTCTCCAGCCTGCAGCGGAGACCATTGACACGTGAAACCAACGCCCTCTGTGGAAATGTCAGAGAGCTCAGTTTGGTGATGCAACGAGCGGCAGCATAGGACAAGGTTCACCAGCCTCCAGCTCGTTCTGCTCAAACTCACTCCATGTTGAGTAAATCTCTGTGTAGAGACACATTGTATTACTTCATATCACACCCAGGGCCTGTCGCAGCACGCCGTGTCTGTGCTTAATGGACTTCTAGTTGTAGACGGGAAGGCGTTGTGGCGTGAGCTGCTGGTCCAGAATCAAAATGGATGGAAAGGAAGGCGTTGCTGTAGAGACCCGGTAGTGTCTGACAGGAATCTGTTCAGACGCCAAAATCCAGCAGCAGAGGTCACGATCTGACTTCCTGTTGGAGAGGCATCGCTCAGCCTTCCTTCTTCTTATCATAAAGCTCACTGTAGCATCATTTAATATGATTTCTTCAGCATAACAGAAGAGAAATAATCATATTGGTCGAGTTAATCTGTAATAAATGGAGCCAAAGAAACAGTTTTTTTTAGTCCGAAGCCGAGACACATGAATGATTTAAAGTCCCCACCACTCTGCTGCTAATAGAAAAGTTAGTTATTTTAGTTAACCAAGCGGAGATTGTGAGTTCTAACTACGGCTGAAATTCATAGTCGACTAACACTTTACATCGATTTAATGGATAGATCTGTAAAACTTAAGTTTCTCCACAAAGAATGACACAAAAGCACCACTTTAAATAAGTCATTCAGCATGATGCAGCAAAACCTTCAACGATACGCAGATCCACCATCAGAACATTGGCATGATGTAAGAGCGGAAAAATACTGCCGTTGTTAGATGGCATGGGAGCAGCTGAGCCACTAATTTGCTGACTGTTGGGTTTCAGGCGTTAGACAATGGATCGCTGTTATTATGGCAGAGAGAGTGTGTGTGTGTGTGTGTGTGTGTGTGTGTGTGCAGGCTGGTCTTGGCTGCATCCCAAGTGTCTTAAATGTCCTCGCTTGCATCGTTTCCTTGTGTCCCTCCCACCAGAGATGCATGGAGAGATGCAACAAAACGAGTCGACGCAAGTGAGGATGCAGTTTAAGACACTTGGGACGCAGCCCTCGTGCATCAGGTCCTCAGACGGAGGAGGAGGGAGGAGGGAGGAGGGAGGAGAGAGGAGGAGAGAGGAGAGAGGAGGGAGGTGGTGGTTATGGTTATGTAACTGGAGTACGAGGGATGCAGCATGTTCTCCTGAGCTGCTGGCGTGCATCGCTGCACGGCTGCTTGTGCAAACAGCTCAGCGGTCAAAGCAACGCAGAGTCTCTGATGCCGCCAGTCAGAAGTGTCTGAACGTGTCTGTGACTGTCTTTGTAATCATACAGTTCCCAGAATGCAATGCAGCAACAAAAGAAGTTGTTTGTATGTTGTGTAAGAGGTTAAATGGGTGGCTATTGTTCCAAAATGGATCGATCGTGTAGGGGTGTAAGAAAATATCAATACACCTGAGTACCGCGATATTATGTCTTGTGATACTGTATATTTTTAATCAATAGCTTACATTCAAAGATTTGTGGCTCAGATTGCACAGAAAGTAGTGCCATGATGTTGAATGTTACAGGGTCTGTGATAAATGCAGATCCCAGATTGTATGCATGTGGTGTGTTCTTTATACTAGGACAGTTTTTCTAAAATTAGATTTAGCAATAGATTGAATTGTAACCGCTCGCTGCACCATGCTATTTATAGTATTGCCAGATTCTTGCCAATACAGTACACAGCCCTAGTACAGTGGATGCACTCGCTCACAAATGAACATTAAAAAAACTCTTTTGTGCAGGTTTGCCGGTGTGTAAAACCTCCTTCCTTCACCCATTACTCGCAGTAGAAAAAGGTTTTTCTTCCCTCTCTTTGGATGTATATTTTCACTTAAAGGGGTTTTATTTTAATCAACATGAACATGAACGGCTAACCATACAGTTTGGAGTGGTCAGAATATACTGTATATATTTTATGAGGTTTCACTTTTAATTTCTTAGACTACTTTATTTCACAGCTGAAGAACACCACAGAGGTGCGTTGTTTCTTTCTGGTAATTCATTTTTCTTCTCTTTCAGGGTTGACTTCAATGTTCCAATGAAGGACAAGCACATCACAAACAACCAGAGGTAAAGTCCATAAACTTGCAGCAAAAGCTCTTGCTTTATCTTTTCACACACAAACAAAGAAACAAAATCTACATTTATATGAACCTCATGTTTTTTAATCAATCAGATAAATGGATAGAAAAGATTTACATTAGAAGCAGACGGTTTCTTCGAGGGAAGAGGTTGAAGGAAAGTGTCTGTTGGTTTTCAGGGTGAAGGCGGCCGTTCCCAGCATCCAACACTGCCTGGACAAAGGGGCCAAATCCGTGGTTCTGATGAGCCATCTGGGTCGCCCTGACGGAAACTTTGTGCCTGAGAAATACTCCCTGGAGCCCGTCGCCGCCGAGCTCAAGACGCTGCTCAAGAGGTTAGTTGATGGACTGGTTGTTGGGTCGCTGTTTGAAATACTTGCACGTTATGCAAATCGACGATGATTTCCTCTGTGACTGTGCAGGGAAGTCACCTTCCTGAAGGACTGTGTGGGTTCGGATGTGGAAGCTGCCTGCGCCAACCCCGCCACCGGATCCGTCATCCTGCTGGAGAACCTCCGCTTCCACGTCGCCGAGGAGGGAAAGGGCAAGGACGCCTCCGGAAACAAGGTGAGGTGTCTCCCAGCCTGTTCTGATTGAGAACGCAGGTGTGTTGATGTTTGTGCAAAATTTGGTGCAAATTTAAAACCTGTATCCTGTAAATATTACAATTTATAATCGGTCTCAGATCAATAGATTATCATGTAAGTCTGGATATATGGAGATGGAGCTTGTTGGTGGTTTTCCAGTCGGTCTTGGGACACATTTAGCAACACATGTTGTTAGCATCCCGGTCTCTCAATCAAACTTAAAAAAGTGTTATTATTTCATACCTAACATACTGGAAGGACAAAAAGCATATAAATGGGTTGTTTTAGTGCTAAATCTGGCAGCACTGGGTGTGCTCTGGCTGTCCTTTCTTTCTGCTGGGTCACCTGGAGGAAAACGCTGAGTCACTCCAGCTGCAGCGTCCGCCTGAAATAGCTGCGTCACCGTCTGATGATGTCACGGTCAGGAGGAATGGTGCAGACACTCTGGCTTCTTTGCAATGGGAGTGCCGCAGTAGTCTGGCGACTTGTCCAGGGTGTAACCTGCCTTCGCGCGATGTCAGCTCCACGACCCTGAATAGGATAAGCGGTTACGGATGACGGATGACGGATGACGGATGATGGATGAGAGTTCCACATTTTAACACTTTGCTACAAACGGCAGCAGCAACGTAACAAGATGCTGATCGTCTATTCTGCTCTGAGCGCTGCACGTATGGTGCACGGTGCGACTGTCGACCGGGGCGGACTGTATTCAGTGCGCCCCGACCACGTCGTGCTCCCAGAGCGGGGCTCGGCCCACGTAAAAGGCGCCAGGGGTCTTCAGCGATGTCTGCAACCCACCTGACCCGTCTTGAAACACGGACCAAGGAGTCTAGCACACACGTGAGTCAGAGGGTGCAAGCAAAACCCCGTGGAGCAATAAAAGTGAAGGCCGGCACGCGCCGGCTGAGGTGGGACCCCGGCTCCGCGGGGTCGGGGGCACCACCGGCCCGTCTCGCCCGCACCGTCGGGGAGTCGGAGCGTGAGCGCGTGTGATAGGACCCGAAAGATGGTGACGAGAGGTTAACGTCACGCTGCCGTAAAGTGGTATCGGTGCCGTTGTATCGGAGCCGTTTTGCGAGTACGAGTACATGAACAGTATCGGACCCGATACTGGTATCGGGTATCGGTGCATCACTAGTTTAAACACATGAAAAACAACTAAGATCAGTTTATGACGTTTTATTATCGGCTCTCAGGAACGCTCTTTCAGCTCCACTTCCACGCCCTCTGGAGGCAGCAAGGAAGAGACGTTGACGTCCGAGTGTCGACCGTAACGACGTAACTTTCTCATTCATCGTGCTGAGATGCTGATGGTCTGTTATATAACCACAGATCCAGGCTCAGGACGGTCCTCCTCACACATTGTATGACTGTTGGGTCTGCGGCGGATCAGCAGCTTTGACCTGCTGACATTTCTCCTGAAGGTCAGCGGGGCTGTCCTGCTGGACGTGTTGCTTTTCCTGTCCTGAGAGGCCTGCTCGGTATGCAGCCTGTGTGGGTTGGTTTCTACTGTACTGCTGTACAGTATCACACTTTATTCATACTTCATTATACAAACATTACTCAGACAGAGGCTGAAATAATCTCAGACGTCCCAACTCCATATGATAATTCTATAAAGGGAATATGCAACAAATACAAGCGTGGTGTCCTTTCAGTCCTTTCTAACAAAGTAAAAGCACAGCAGTGAATTTTTAATGTAGTGTAATCTGAAGGGGGGGGGGTGGGGGCTGTAGGAAGCAGTAATGAAGTGTGCAGCTCTCGTCTGACATTTCAACGACACTTGACCTTTTTTCCTGCCCTCCAGTCACACAGTCACGACCTTCAACCGTTAAAGGGCAGCAGGAACCCGATCCACAATGAACCGACTGACTGGCTCTCACACAGACACTCACATCTAACCTGTTGTCAAATCATCACTGAAACTAAATGGAAATATTGCTTTTCATTGATTAACATCTTGAATCCTTTAAAAAGATAGTTTCCTCCTGTTGTCGGCTCTGATAACCAGCAGTTATTACACAGCACTGTTGAATACTCGATTCTGATTGGTCAGTCACAGCGTTCTACGGTCTTTTATTTCTTTATGACAGACCGTTGCTATGGATGCAGTTCTGATCTTTGACTCTGGAGGACCGTTTTTGTGTCAAATTATTGATTTCGGAAGTACGTAGTCGTGGGATAATGTACAGCTAGCGGGTCATTGTTGTGAATAATCCCCGACACGAAGCTCGCTGTGCATTATCCCTTACTGATCCTCTGTGATGCACAAACAGAGACGTGTTAACAGAAACCCAGACTACAGCTATTAAAGGCTTCTCCATCCTCCTCTCTTCTTCTCTTACTCTTCCCTGTCGTTCCTGTCCCCTCAGACGAAGGCCTCCCAGGGAGATATCGACTCCTTCAGGGCGTCTCTGTCCAAACTGGGAGACGTTTACATCAACGACGCCTTCGGCACGGCTCACAGAGCCCACAGGTGAGACGGGCGGTGATTAACGGAGGACTAGAAGCAGAGATATCTGTGATGAAGTGATGGAGATGGTGATGTGTCCTGCTCCTCTTCCTCCTCTTCTCTCACAGCTCCATGGTGGGAGTGAATCTGTCTCAGAAGGCCGCCGGCTTCCTGATGAAGAAGGAGCTGGACTACTTCGCCATGGCTCTGGAGAAACCTCAGAGGCCCTTCCTGGCCATCCTCGGAGGGTGAGAACAGTTCATTTCATCAATTCATATGAAGTTGAAGACTTATCAGAAGCCAGACGTCTGCACAGAAGGTTTAAAATACCTTGACGCAGGATTTTACAACTCTGGGACGTTATCACGGCTGCAACGATTTCCTCTTTTGAAATACCTCATTCACGTTACAGAGTTATCTACCTGGAATGTGCTCTTGCATGTATTTGATTTAGCACCGTAGTGTTTTGCACAATGATATCACGTTGCATTGGTTCAACTTTGCTAGAGCCCCCGGTGTGTCTGCACCAGGGTTGCACAATTCTGGTAATATTCAAAGTGGAAACGGTGGATGAAGCTGCTGTTACAGACGCTTTAAATTTAACCAACTCTGCCGGGGGGTCACATTGTGCTTTGGCCTCGTGTCAGAGTCCATTTTAAACCCGGAGTGCATTGTGTAACTGTCACTCCTGCTCAGCGTCGAGCAGCGCAGCCAATCACCTTCTTCTAGGTCACAAACATCGATCATTGGTGTTTAATGATCAGCCAGTGACAGAAGAACGGCTGCAGAGTTCATCAGACAGCCGTGATAAACAGATAAATTGTGTGTTTAAAGGCCACCAAATATCCGCTGTAGGTGGCCACCAAGTTCTATCTCTTGAGAATGAGACTGCATTTCTCAATGAGGCTACGATGTCCGTGTCCTGACTGAATGCAACGTGAGCAAGCTACAGTGATAAACTCAGTTTGGTTGCATTGTTTTCTATTGGTTAAGGACTAGCTGATTTGTGAGTTTGACATGAGGAGTTATCTTAAAGGATGTGATCGTGAGATCAGCATCAATGCTGTCTAGTCCCCGTTGGCTGTTAGCAGCCGGTGAGCTCTCTATATGTGTGTTTCTTATCTATACTGATGTGTGCCGCCTCTCTCTCTCTGTCTCTATGTTTCAGAGCGAAGGTGAAAGATAAGATCCAGCTGATCAACAACATGCTGGACAAGGTTGACGAGATGATCATCGGCGGCGGCATGTCCTTCACCTTCCTCAAAGTCCTCAACAACATGGAGGTGAGGAGGACAAAAAAACAAACGACATGGAGACAAATATAGGCTGTAAATGTCACCACAAACTAAAGTCAAGTCCCCTCCATCGTATTGAGGTGGAAGCAGACATCTCAAGAGACTGATATCTCAAAACATGGACAAATAAAACTAAAATGATATCTCCATGGCGACGGCGGTGAAGAGTGTGGAAATGTGTTCTTTTGTTATTTGGGTTGAACCTTCAACTTTAAACAAACAAAAGCTTTTCTTTTCAAATCTTTTGTTGTTTTACGAGGTCACATTTGGGTCGTGACACCGACAAAACAAAGTACCATTTATCTCTGAACGGCTTTTATAGAGAGCTGCAGGAAATGAGTCCTAAAACACGGAAATGAGTTTGTTTAGCACTTCCTGTTCCCTCGTCTGGAAGTCAACGGGTTTGTAGTTAGATGTCTGAAATAAAGTCTGGTTAACACAAGCTGAAGTGATTTTAACGTTTTGTTCTCCAACCTGTAAGCTCTCAACTAGAGATCTTTTAACTCCTAGATAAACCGGATATGACGAGATAATATATATAAAACATTTATTTAATTCCCCTCTTCCTCAGATCGGTACCTCCCTGTACGACGAGGAGGGCGCCGCCATCATCAAGGACCTGATGGCCAAAGCACAGAAGAACGGCGTCAAGATCACGCTGCCCGTCGACTTCGTCACCGCCGACAAGTTTGACGAGAAAGCCACCGTCGGCACCGCAACCGTCGCCGCTGGCATCCCCGCCGGCTGGATGGTGAGAGAAAAGAAGAAGAAGCTTTATCTTATTATCTTATTATTCATCTTGCTTCTGTTTTTGGTAATAACTTCTAACGTCTGCAGGGTTTGGACTGTGGACCAGAGAGCTCTAAGGCCTACGGCGAGGCGGTGGGCCGGGCCAAGCAGATCGTGTGGAACGGCCCGGTCGGCGTGTTTGAGTGGGACAACTTTGCCAAAGGGACGAAGAACCTGATGGACAAAGTGGTGGAGGTGACCAAATCGGGCTGCATCACAATCATCGGTAAGAAAGACGAAGTTCTTCACTGAATATTATATACATCAAAACGTGCGGAATGATCGGGAATCGTGTGCTACGACTTTTCTGAGAGATTCGCGCAGCGGTTTCCGAAAAAATCGTACGAAAGCGCGTTTTTTTGCTCCATAGGAATGAATGGCAAATTGACGTAAAGACAGTTAAAAAACACTCCTCTTTGGGGCCACACAGATTTGCCATACTTTAACGTAGAAACATGATTCAAAGTTTAAACGGGTCTCGAGACTTGGGACTTTATTGGGCCTAAAGGGCATTTTGATAGCTGGCACGGTTTTCACGAAATCGCAGTTTACGTTTTGTGAAATTTTCAGACCATAGAAGCACTTTTATGACATGTACGTCTCTGGTCAACTATTATAAAATGTCTCACTGATGGTGCTTAGCAGTGGCCATCACCACGGCAACGTTTGATTGCTGCTAGACAGACAGCTGATTCACATTAGCCAATCAGAGCAGGCTGACTAACACACACACACACACACAGGAAACTAGGGATTCACCTAGTTTTTCAAAATAAAAGCCCTCAACTCTTACTGTATGATAACAGGAAACTAAACACTCCTCACGGCCCCCCAATCACCATGGCAACCAGGGACAGACACGCACGCAATTTTAGAGTTTAAGATGTTGTAATAAACCTTTTAAATCATGTATGGTTTGTGTCCAGGTGGAGGCGACACCGCCACCTGCTGTGCCAAGTGGAACACAGAAGACAAAGTCAGCCACGTGAGCACGGGAGGCGGCGCCAGTCTGGAGCTGCTGGAGGGTGAGCGACTGAAACATGAAGCTCATTCATTCATAATAAAAACACCAACAACATGAAGCTTAAATCATTAGAAGATTGATGCTGACTTTGTGTTCGCTCTGTTTCTCTCTTGCAGGTAAAGTTCTGCCGGGTGTGGACGCACTGAGCAGCGTCTAAACTTCCGATCAGCCCGCTGGTGTTTGCGTGAATGTGTGTGAGAGAGAGAGAGAGAGGTGGGTATCTACTCCTGAATACTCCTGAAACCTTAAAAAAACACACAAACGCCTGCTTTACCAGACATTTAATCTACTATTCAATCAAGCATAGATTAACGTCCTTAACCTCAGATCATGTCGACGCCGTCTGTAACGACTTCGCTGAGGAAGTCAAACTGCTGGAAATGGGACTCATTAGATGAAATGTCTTGTTGAGGTGGAGGTTGTGTTTTTGCTCAGATGTTGACCTGCTGAATTAAACGGTTGAAACACATCAGATACGATGTTTTACTGTCACCTTTAGTCCGTTCACCCCTCAGATACTTCAACACCATCTCTTGTGTGAATGTTGCTGCGTCTTTTTTGCCTAACCACCCATCGGCATCGTCACTGCACCACCCTCAGTGTGTGTGTGTGTGTGTACACATACAGTATATATTAAATATATATATATATAACGAAACGGTTTATGTGGTGTGTGTGTGTGTGTCCTTAAATGTGGTTGTTGGTTTCTGGGCGGGGAGATGTGGTGTCGCTGTCAGCTGATCTGTTCACATTAATAAAACCGTCTCTGTGTAAGAACCTTTCTGTCACCGTTTCCTAATTTTCAGTTCACAATCGGAGAATAACTCACAATATAACGGTGTCATAAACTGGTTATTATGAAGAGCCATCAGTGACGGGCCGCGGTGGAATGTAAGTACATTTACTTTAGTACAAATCTGAGTGTTTTTATTCCACTTTGAACCGGCTTTAGAGACTTCTGGAGTTTTCTTGAATCTATTCACTTCATTATTTAGAATCTTTGGTCACAGAAATGTTATTAAATATGAATAGTAAAGTCCTAAATGTCATTTAATACTCAAAGTTCACAACAAATTCTTCAACATTTTCCATTTTGACATTCAGTAACACCAATGAGAAACAGCAGAACGTCTCTTCTATGTATTAGTTGTATTCTGTTTGTTATTGGATTCATCACCACTAGATGGCATCCTCAGCTTTCACACACAGTCAAGGTCCATGATCACTTTATTCACACAGCTGTTCACATCAGCACATGAAACACCTCACAGCTGTTCACATCAGCACATGAAACACAGCAGGAATAAAAACAAACAACGTTCAGTGCAACACAACAGGAAGTTCAGAGGGCAGTAGGATGTCTTCTGCTGAATCAGCCGTTTTCATTCACATAATCCGGCTCATCTGTTACAAGAGAAGGAGGATGAAGGGATAGTTATTTTAATATTATTTATATTTTATGTCCTTTAAATGACCTAACACAGAGGTCAGCAAGCTTTACTATCTAGAGACATTTTAGGCAAAAAAATAAATCTGTCTGGAGCTGCAAAACATGTGATCATTGTGATGAAGGTAACACAGTTTATAGTCTAAGTATATAAGTCTAATGCAGTGAGGGCCAAAGAGACAATGTACTACGGAGTATTAGGGCCACATTGAGGGAAAAACATCTGAGATTTACACAATAAAGTCAGAAATATAACGAAAAAAAGTTGCAATATTACGAGAATAAAGTCATAACTTTACGAGAAAAAAAGTCGTAAAAGTTTATAATATTATGACTTTATTCTCGAAATCTCCGATTTATTTTTTTCCTCAATGTGGCCCTAATACTCCGTCATACCATAGACCTACAACAATGAGAAATAAAAATGTAAATGTAAACAAAAAACAGTTATTCATTTCCATTCTTATGGAAGGGCTCAGGGAGCCACTGGAGAGGAGCTAAAGAGACGCAGGTTGCTGACCTCTGACCTCTGGGTTAAAGGAATAGTTATTTTATTATTTATATTTTATGTCCTTTAAACACACCAGAGCAACTTTTTTTTTTAGGGTTAAAAGATGATCTAAAACATTAATCAGTTTCAAAATATTTACAGATGAATTATTTTCTGATGTAATAATGGATTAAAATAAATAAAACTATAGAATATACTGTACTTAATAAATAAATATTATTTATTGCATTTACCGTCTTCTTGCTCCTGCACAACTTGTTCTAGAAACTCCGCGTTCTCGTAGTCGTCGTCGTCTGTTTGGTGAAACAACATCTGATTATTTGTTATATTTTATTTGTTAATCTCAGCTTCAGTGTTTTGGTTCAATACCTGAACTCACCGTTGTTAAATGGTGTGTCGATGTTAGCGTAGACATCTGGAGTCTGATCACCTATAAACACATAAAGAGAGCATGTAATGAATGTTAAAACTGGTGATGAACATATTTAGTATTTTATTAGATGTAGTTTAAAGTTCAGACGCTCACCAGTTTCATTTTGATTTTGATACACGGTGATCGGGAGTGGAGCTCTATAAAACAATACACAAATATGACAATATGTTTTTAACCTTTTGTTCTGTGTGAAAATATATAAATGTTTATATATTAAAGGTTCATTTATTAGACGCATCCTAAACTCTTCAAGGCCTGAGCTCCAGAGGATGCTACCTCTATGGTTCGGCGAAGTGTAGGGACAAAACTAATTTATATAAAAGAGTAAATTAACACTAAATACACGTTTTTTTAATTTGTAAATTACATAATAATTAAAGGAATCTGATCCCAGTCTTAAATGATCATTGCTACTAAAATTATTTATCTTCTTCACAGAAAAAATCCACAAATTTTGGCCATTAGACCAAAACAGAGGAAAGAGGTACTTAAGATATTTTACTTAAGTAAAAGTAGTAATACTACAGTGTAAAAATACTGTGTTAAAGTCCTGCATTCAAAATCTTACATATTTATATATATATAATATTATATATATATAAATATTATATATAATAAATGTATATATATATATAATATATAATATATATAATAAATATCATATATATTATATATAAAATTTTATATATTAAATATATATAAATTATATATTTTAAATATATATATATATTATATATAATTTATATATTATTTATAATATATAATATATTATTTATATACTGATTGGTAGTTTAATCAACAAGAACACATCATAATTAATTCGTTTATTTATATTTTGAGATTTATTATATTTAATATAATAACAATATTAAGAATCTGAATCTGCAAAGTAACTAAAGCTTTAAAATAAATATAGTAAATCAAAAAGTACAATATTTCCTTCCAAAATGTAGTGGAGTAGAAGTATAAAGTGGCATAAAAAGTACCTTAAATTGTACTTAAATACAGTACTTGCGTAAACATACTTAATATACATTCCTCCCGAGTGGAAAGTATTTTCTATTCTACTTTTTTCGAATTAAAAAAACGTCTGGACTGCAGACTCATATTAATTTTTATGACAAATGATCAAATTCTGGTTATATTTTAAAATAAAATATAAATTAAAAAAATATACATGAGTTAAATCAACATTAAGAAAAGACTCTCCACTTCTGAACGCAGAAATATTTGCATAAAAATAACCTGAATGTTTCCATTAATTGCTTTTTAATATATTTTTTTAAATGCAGAAATAATATAAAAAGGAGCTTTATACTTACACGTATGTGTGTTCCTGACTTCCTGTGTGAGCTGCAGCAACACAGTAATGATAAATATACGTGAACAATTACAAACACTAGATAGATAAATGTATTTATTGTGTTTATTATGTGTTATGTGTTCTTACCCTGTGAGACATTCTGATAGTCTGAATCATCTATTGCAGCTGTAACACATTACATTTAAGTGTAAACATCTTACAGATTAATGTAGAAATAAGAGCCATTTATTTATTTGAAATCTTTGACATTAGAATAAAAAAACACGCCGAGCTCACCGTTTGAATACTCCTCAAATTCCTCTTGTGATTCACTGAAAAACAGATAAATCAGAAGTCAAACCTTTGAGTTTATTTTTGGATTATGTGTCATATATGTGTCCCACTAAAAGTGTTGTTTATATATTTCTGTTAGTGTACGTGTTAAACGAAGGAGATAAAACTTGTTAATTAGGGAGATTTTTTAGGTTTTGGAGGTGTTCTTTTTTTAGGTTGAATCGAGCCAGGCTAGCAGTTTCCCTTTGTTCCCAGTCTTTATGCTAAGCTAGGCTAACCACGGCTCTGTACAGACGTGAGATTGATATCGATCTTTTCATCGCACGCTTGGAAAGAAAGAAAAGAAAAAGCAGAATCCCTAAAGAAATGTTATTAGTAGGGCTGTCAATCCAATAAAATATATAATCGTGATTATTCACACATTTTTTATCTGTTCAAAATGTACCTTAAAGGGAGATTTGTCAAGTATTTAATACTCTTATCAACATGGGAGTGGGACAATTATATGCTTGCTTTATGCAAATGTTTGAATATATTTATTATTGGAAATCAATTAATAACACAAAACAATGACAGATATTGTCCAGAAACCCTCAAAGGTACTGCATTTAGCATAAAGACTTAGCATGTCCGAAAAAAAGTTAAAAAAAAATGTCAGAAAAAAACTCTAAAAAATGTTCGAGAAATGTATGAAAAAGTAAAACAAAATGTATGAAAAAGTAAAACAAAATGTATGAAAAAGTAAAACAAAATGTATGAAAAAGTAAAACAAAATGTATGAAAAAGTAAAACAAAATGTATGAAAAAGTAAAACAAAATGTATGAAAAAGTTAAAAAAAAATATATTTCCGAAAAAAGTACGACAAATATCCAAGAAATGTCAGACAAATCTCCGACAACTGTCCGAAGAAAAGTCAAAACAATGTTCGAAAAAAAGTCAGAAAAATATTAACATGGCAAATTTTTCTGACTTTTATTTAACTTTTTTTCTGACTTTTTTTTGTACATTTTTAAAAGAAATTCTGACCTTTTTCAGAAATTTTTTCAGACTATTTAAAAAATAAAATTCAGACATTTTTCTGACTTTTTTCTGACTATTTATTGGACGTTTTCCTGACATTTCTTTTGGACGAAAGCCCTCACACATTCACTGATCTGGAGGTCAGAGGTCAAGGGACCCCTTTGAAAATGGACATGACAGTTGTTCCTCACCAAAATTTAGAGTAAGTTTGGAGCGTTATTTAACCTCCTTCATGACCAGCTAGTATGACCTGGTTGGTACCGATGGATTCATCAGGTTTTTTTAGTTTCATATGATACCAGGATCTTCACTCTAGCTTTAAGACTGAACCTGTTAATGTGTTAAAGAAATGAGTGGCTTGTGGTGTGATTACACGATGTGCCACAGAATAATACTAGTTATGTTTCTGTGATAAAATGAGATATATTGTATAATAATAATATACTTACAGTGTGGTTGAAATGATCTGATTGGCTCTGGTGACTGAAAAATAAAACAGCAGAAAGGCGTCAAGTTAAATACAGAGGTGGAAGAAGTGTTCAGATCATTTACTGAAGTAAAAGTACAAATACCACTCTGTGAAAATACTCCACAACAAGTAAAAGTCCTGCCACTTCACCAAATGCAATGCTTTAAAACCAACAGAGTGGCAGGTTATATCACCATGCAGGTTTCACTTGAGTAAATGTACTTAGTTCCTCCACTCGTTAAAGATGCTGATTAAAAGTGAATAATGAATAGAAATAAATGATCACTTACCTGTTTTTGATTGCGTCACAGCAAACCTACTTCCCCCACGTTGGCTGTCAAGAAATACATATATATTATAAACAAATTAATAATAATAATAATAATAAAATATGAATTTTAACAAAACTTAAAATTAAGCAATTTACTACAGTATTTCCATGGGACTGATATGAGTTTAAGACTGTTGATGATATATATATATATATATATAAAAACAGTAGTCCCATCATGTGCCCAAATATATATATATATATAGTATTAAATATATTAATACTTATAAATATATTAAGTCGTAAATATATATATATAAACATATACATATATAAATATATAAATAAATAAATATATAAATAAAAAAAATATAAATATAAATAAAAAATATATAAATAATATATATATATATATAAATATATATAAAAAAAATATATAAATATATATCTAGTATTTGGGCACAAGGGACGACTGTTTTCTCCTAAAATATAATGGAATATATATATATATATATATATACATATGTATATATATATATATATATATATATATAAAAAACAGTAGTCCCATCATGTGCCCAAATACTAGATATAGTATGATAAGAAAAACTCACTTTCCATCCAAACGTTTTGACAGATTTTGAACATTTCTTCACATGTTGTGCTTCGGCAAACCCAGAGAACACTTCAGTTGCCGGCACAAATGGGTTAATAAATCCATGTTAACTGTGACGGATGTTTACAACAGATAATAATTTCACTTCAGCCAACATGAGTTGAGAATGTGGAACAAATAACTGAGCACTCACAACGTCTGTGGGTCGTATACTTGATGCTCCTCGTGTATGATAACTGCAAAGAAACATAAAGCATGTTTTAACCCACAGTATTATTCAACACTTTGAACTAAGCTGCGTATATATGAAGACAGATGTGTGCGGTTACTGTAAACAAACAGGACTGATGTTGCCGACGGCATTTAAACCAGTTAAAAGAGCTAAAATTAGAAAGTGGAAAGTATGTGTGGCTGTTGTTGAGCAGCGCCTCGGGGCCTCGCCGTGCTCGTCACATCATCAGCACTATACAGTCAGTGTGTTTCCATTCTGATGCTTTTATGTGCGTTTTTAATTTGCATATAAAAAGAAACCTCAGTGGAAATGCTTGACATAAAAATCAAAACAACTCAAAAAAAGTTGGGGGCTGAAGTGGAAAAAGTTGTTGCATCAATAACAACAAAACGTGACAAAGTGCAACGGAAACAGACCAAAGAATAAATCATGACTTACAGTCGAGGATCGAACTAAATACATTTACTCAAGTACTGTACTTAAATATAAATTTGAGGTTCTTGTACTTTATTATAGTATTTTCTTTTCATGCTACTCTATACTTTTACTCCACTACATTTATCTGACAGCTTTTATAAATTAAAATATATGCTCACAAAACACATGAACAGTTTATAAAATAGGATGTTTTGTTATAAATAAAACTCCTAATAGTTTATAAAAGTACAGTTGTAATGATTAGTAGATTAATCAATTAGTTATTAGTTAAAGGTCCCATATTGTAAAATGTCTTTTATATTATAAAGCAGGTTTAAGTGCTATATAAATACTGTTAAACTATCAAAACACTCAATATACGGAGAAATACACACAGCCCGTATTCAGAAACTGTGAGCTTGAAACAAGCCGTTTTTCTATTTCTGTCCATTAGTGATGCCACAAATATACAATATTTAGACCATTTCATGGTTTTAAACATTCTAAATGTGTCCCAGTTTATTTCCTGTTGCAGTGTATGTGAATGACATCAACTGACAGGAATGGACCCAAACTGTTGCCTAGCAACGCAATTCCGTTGCAATTCCATTGAAATGCACTAAAACGGAGCGTTTCAGTCAGAGGGTGAATACAGGTATATTCAAACAGACTGTATGAGGAATATAAAGGGTGTTTTTTTTTAACATTACAGCATGTAAACATGTTCTATTAGAAACACAAAATGCAAGTATGGACCTGAAAATGAGCACGATATGGGACCTTTAATTATTTCTGTAAGTTGACAGAGAATTGATTGGCGTCTATTTTGATAAGAATTATTTTATTTTTTTTAATATACAAACATTTCATGTTTCCAGATTTGCTGCTTTTTATTTTAATTTTTTTTTTAATAATATTAATGTATTAGTAATAATAATGTTGAGGTCTTGGACTGTTTGTTGGGCTAAACAAACATTGTAAAGGTGTCACTTTTAAGTTCATTGTGATGACTTTTCTCACTATTTTTTACAAATAATCAATCAATTAATGTAGAAAATAATCAGCAGATTATTCTATAATGAAAATAATCATTAGTGAATAGTTCAGAATGAGCTTCAGCTCAACGAACTACGATAGTAAAACCCTGCTTTAATACATTAATGCATCAGTAATAATAATCTAATGATATAATATGCAATAGTAGAGCAGGGGGACATTGAGTATGTGTCTTTGTTTATGTAGTGGAGTAAAAGTATAAAGTACATTTAGGGCGATATGGCCAAAAAAACTACTATCCCAATATAGGACATTTTCATATCTTGATAACGATATAGAATGTTTTCTGGTATTTCGATTAATAAATAGTTTATATGAAATACCCACATGGTCAAGCCTATTGTTGTTTACTCCTGTGTGAATTAAATACTTGAAAAAATGAAAAGTATTTTCTCATTTAATTAAGAACTTTAGTGCAAAAGTGAAATTATAGAGAAA
Organism: Sebastes fasciatus; assembly: GCF_043250625.1. Lineage (NCBI taxonomy): Eukaryota > Metazoa > Chordata > Actinopteri > Perciformes > Sebastidae > Sebastes > Sebastes fasciatus. Next base: position 2,373,045 of record NC_133810.1, read on the forward strand.
GAAATTAATAAATATTTCCAGCTATAGACTGACTGTGTTTACAGGCGTTACAGTTGCTCTTGTATAAACATAAGAAATGTAAGAAAATAAAAATAATGCTACAATATAAACAAAATATATGTAAAGAAATATAAGTTGAAATAAGAAATTGAGAATATAAAAAAACAAAATATGTACAAATATTAGTATCAAGACGTGCAAATGTGGTTATTATTATTATTATCAATTAAGACGACGTAATTGTGTATTATCATGATGTCTCAATATATGATTTTATCACGATAGAAAGACGATAAGATCACAATAACAGTTAACTAATTCATACTGTGCAATATTTTCAGGTGGAATTTTATTTAATTCTCGCTGCGCAATATAATTTTTCCACTTGTGCACTTTTGTTAATAGTCTGTTTATTGTCAATACTGTGTATACTGCTCCTATTTTTATATTTCCTTCTATTTAAATGGTTCATATTTTGTTACACTTTGTTTAGCTGATGCATCTTGTTTTTTGCACTATTCCCTTTGCTGCTGTACACTGCAAATTTCCCCACTGTGGGACTAATAAAGGAATATCTGATCTTATCTTATCTCTAAATTATCATATTAAATTATCGCCCAGCACTAATTAAATGTACTCAGTTACGTCTGCACCTGAAGGCATCACAGTCAGTAGCAGCACATTCAACACACTGCTGATAATAATCAGAGGACCTTCATACTTTTAAAAAAGCAGTAGTAAAAAAAGGTTAGTGTGAAAAGTTGCTTCTGCAAAATGTGCCTTTGAATGAAGTTGAAACCGTCGACATCTGACACAGATTGAGTTGTTCTTCATGCACAGATAATAACACACAGATATCACACACAGATCACACACTCTGGTCCGGCCTCTGATTAAACACACTTACTGGATTTCTTCTTGCATCGCAGGCAGAGAGCAGCCAGCAGACTCAGTGACACCACTGAGCCAACAGTCAGGATGGCAGCCAGCAGACTGGAGTCTCCTATCATACCTAGAAGACACACAAACAGCTCTGATGTGACCTGAATGTGGACTGACTGACGTTGGCTGGTTGTTCACGCTGTCATGGTTGGAGACGCTGCTGGTTTCCTGTTAACAACGCAGAGCGGCCCACAGGATGTGGTTGACCAAAACTAAAACTAAAACTGAAACTTTTGAGACTCATCATGCCTACAGTACAGTACACTGAAGCATCAGTAGTGGAAGGTTACGAAGTACGTATAAAGGCCGAGTCACATCGGTATTCAAAACGGTGAGAGTTTGCAGTGAAGTCAATGGATTCACTCTCAAGGGCAAAGTTCACCGGACTCCGCTGAATTTTGAAAAGATAATATACAATACAACGTACAATACGATACGATACGATACGATACGACACGACACGATACGATACGATATGATACGATACGATACGATACGATACGATACGATAGAACCTCGGGGCGGGGCGAAGTTCACCGAAGTTTGGTGAACTTTGATAAGATAAAATAAGATACGATACGATAGAACTTCACCAAACTTTAGTGAACTTTGATAAGATAAAAGAAGATAAGATGAAATACGATACGATACAATTCGATACGATACGATACGATACGATACGATACAATTCGATACGATACGATACGATTCGATTCGATTCGATACGATACAATTCGATTCGATTCGATTCGATTCGATTCGATTCGATTCGATTCGATACGATACGATTCGATACGATAGAACTTCACCGAAGTTTGGTGAACTTTGATAAGATTAGATGAGATATGATACCATAAAATATAAGATACCATGCAATACCATATGATATGATAGAACTTGGGAGGGAATTTTACCAAACTTTGGTGATACGATACAATACGATAAAACTTCACCGAACTCTAGCAAACTTTGATAAGATAAGATAAGATGAGATGAGATACGATACGATAGAACTCTAGCAAACTTTGATAAGATAAGATGAGATGAGATACGATACGATACGATACGATAGAACTTCAGTGAACTTTGATAAAATGAGATGAGATGAGATACGATAGAACTTCACCTAACTTTGGTGAGCTTTGATAAGATGAGACGAGACGTCACTCCTCCACTGATTGATATATGTATATGTACAACATGTTTACACTGTATGTAATGATGTGCCATTATGCAACAGTGGAAAGTTACTGTCTGTGTGCTCTTCGTCTCATGTGGTGGGAAAGTACTGAGTGGTGACTTTAACTGGGACACTGTCTGAGTTAAACAACTCCTTTTCGCACAGTCCCTGTTGTAGATTTCTATATAGTCACATTGTAATAATCTCCTGCAGTGCAACTCTTCTGCAGACTTTGTGTGACTCTGTATAACCAGTGCCTCTTCTTGCAAGAATAAAATACAACAAAGACATTTCATCTGTTCGAGATCCTTGTTTAAACGTTCATTAGGACTCATCTCGGAATATTAATTGAATTTCCATTACAAAGTACATCCAGGTATCGGCACCAAAATGTTTTTTTATGAGTTGGTTACATGTTTCGCATGTAATTAATAAGTAGTAGTAGCAGTAACATAACTGCAACTGTGTGAATACAACGTATACTTATACTGCCTGTGAAAGATAATATATTACTAGCTTGGATGGAAGAAGTATTCAGATACTTTACTTAAGTAAAAGCAGCAGTACCCGACTGGGAAAATACTCCATCACAAGTACAAGTATATGAACTATTTTATATATATACTGTTGAGTATTTTAATATATATTCTACATATAAAAACATATGATGAACTTATAAAACATGATGCTTTATTAACATATTTTATAAGTTCATTGTATGTTTTGTACGTAAAATATTAGTCTGCAAAGTAACTAAAGCTGTCAGATAAACGTAATGGAGTAAAAAGTGCAATATGTCTCTCTGAAATGTAGTAAAGTTGCTTAAAATTACTCAAGTAACGTTCAAATACTTGAGTAAATGTACTTAGTTACCTACCATTCCTTATTTCCCAGGGGAAAACATACAACTTCTATAAAAACTCTCTTTTAAAGTCATCACTGTGTCCTTTTTAATTTCCCTTTCATCACATTTAAGAGGTACATTTGTCCACCTCCATCCAGATGTGCATTACTGAACACAAGAACTATGAGTCCTACTTCAGGTCAAACACAAACACATTTTAAAGATAATATTAAACGTTAATATGATGTTTTTTAACTCACTTAACAGACAGATTTCTTATCTGATAATGTGTTTTACCTTCAGTGGTCCGGCTGCCTTCATTCTTCAGACAATAGCAGAAGCTCAAGCTGTGCTTCCTCTTTCAACACCTCACAGGCCACATCCGTCAAGCTCGAGACGTAAAAGATCTCCTCCAAGCTACACATCTATCTACAATCTGTGTGTGTGTGTGTGTGGTCTGACTGAAGAGTGGGCACAAAAACATCACTCTGGGTCAACGGCCTGCACTCTTTATGGTGTTTAAATTATCTAAGCGAGCTGATTCATGATGTGTTTAAAGTGACCTTGTTCCTCTTTAGAGGTTGTTACATGCAGTGGTGGAAGAAGTACTTTTTACTGAAGTAAAAGTAGAAATACCTCTCTGTAAAAATACTCTGTTACAGGTAAACAACCTTTCACTTTGACTTTTTACTATTAAGGTTAAGTTTTCATTGATTTGGCAACCTTTCCTTAGTCGTGTTGATGCCTTAGACTCAGATAACTTTGTGGCTGATTAAAGTTTGGAGTATGTGTGTGTATGTATATATATATATAGAGAGAGAGAGATACAGTATATGTGTGTATATATTAGATCAGGAATATTTCAAATGAAGCATTGGAAGGACCCCTGATCTGTCTTTGTGTTCAATTCTTTGGCTTAACTCCTGTGCTTGTTTTATGCATGTTAGTGCCCTAAATGATAGGGTGCACTCTCCTAGACCCCTGACAATTTATCATTATTTATTTATGTTTATATATATATATATTATATTTTCTATTAATAATCTGAATCTGTAAAAGTAACTAAAGCTTTATAATAACTGTAGTGGAGTAAAAAGTACAATTGTACAGTACCTGAGTAAAAGTTCCCACCACTGGCAGCAGGATATTAAGACATTTATTTATTTATTTATTTATATATATATATATATAATATATATATATATTTATATATATATTATATATAAATATATATATATTAAATATAAATATATATAATAAATATATATATATATTATATATATAATATATATATATTATACATATATAATAAATCAATTATAAAATTTAAGAAAGAAATGTTGTTCTTATTTGTTCTTATCATATTGCCGAGTATTTATATGATGTATTATTAATATTTTAATTTTCATCTCATAGCGGATTTTTTATCCCCTCGAAGTAAATAACGTGATGACGTCACAGCACGTATAAGTGAGGAGACTGGTACGTGGCCGAGCTGGACCTTGTAGTTTTTAATGTTTTAATTATTGAAGGCGGAATCTCCCTACTTCCGGTGTGAAGGCGGGGGTGTGTTGCCTGTAGCAGCTCGCGCCCCACCCTCTGTTGTTGTTGTCATTATAACTGAACTGTCGCGTGCTGTGGCTCGTGCTGCGGCCGTTAACCTGCTCTCATTAACGGAGCCGCCGCCCGGGAGCTGGCTCGCTCTCCGCGCGCATGCAGCAGAATGGCTCGAGCGGTCCTAACGGTTCTAACGGTTCTAACGGCTCTGGTTCCGACCGGCAGCAGCAGCACCAGGCGGCTCGGTCCTTCAGCCCGCTGCTGTCCGGCGGCGGCGGCGCCTCGACGCGGGTCCGCCGGTTCATCCAGGAGCGGAGGACGCTGCCGCTGCCGCTGCCCAGAGTGATGGTGGTGTTCTCGGCTGCGGGAGAACCAGACAAACCGGGCGATGCCATGTTGTCCGTGCCCGGCTGCGGCTCCGGCTCCGGCTCGGACTGCGCGGCCGCGGAGGACTTCAGGAAACCGGCCTCCACTACACCCAGCTACACCCTCACCAAGCCGCTCCGCTCCTCCATCAACACCCAGGAGCAGGAGGTAGGCTGAAGGCCGTTATACCGGGGGGAGTACCGGGAGGTTACCGGGGGGAAATCCCGTTAAACCGGCACACTAACAAGCTAACTAGACGGTCATCACATCTAGCTTCACACAGACATTACTCTGTAGAAGTACTACTGTGTAGAAGTACTCTATTACTAGTCCGGCATTGAGTAAAAGTAGAAATACTACAGTGTAGAAGTACTACTACTACTACACTGTAGAAGTACTACTGTGTAGAAATACTACTACTACTACAGTGTAGAGGTACTACAGTGTAGAAGTACTAGAGTGTAGAAGTACTACTACTACTACTACTACAGTGTAGAGGTACTACAGTGTAGAAGTACTACTACTACTACTACTACAGTGTAGAAGTACTACTACTACTACAGTGTAGAAGTACTAGAGTGTAGAAGTACTACTACTACTACAGTGTAGAAGTACTAGAGTGTAGAAGTACTACTACTACTACAGTGTAGAAGTACTAGAGTGTAGAAGTACTACTACTACTACTACTACAGTGTAGAAGTACTACTACTACTACAGTGTAGAAGTACTAGAGTGTAGAAGTACTACTACTACTACAGTGTAGAAGTACTAGAGTGTAGAAGTACTACTACTACTACTACTACAGTGTAGAAGTAATACTACTAAAGTGTAGAAATACTACACTAGAAGTGGAAATACTACAGGGTAGAAGTACTACAGTGTTAGCTACTTAACATAAACTAAGTAAATAAACTATTAAAAATAGAGAAAGTACAAATACACACTGTTGAAGTGTCCATATAATTATAATAATTATGATCAGAATGAGAATGGTGTTTATTTCCAGGCGTAAGAGGTCTACAATAGGAATTTGCTTTGGTTTTGTGTGTGCAAGTCAAACAGTATAATAACAAAAGAATAGATAAAAACGTTAGAATAAAATAAGAATAAAAAAATGTAATTTCTACCAACATAATATCACTACTACTAAATGATTACACGCTGTATGTGGCTATTTATACAGGGGTCAGAGGTCATTAAGCTGCCTGAGCCCCGTCATGATTGGCTGTCAGGTGCGTCACATGATTTGAGTTAATGAGAATAATCCTCTTATTTCTGTGGTCTGGCAGTGAAGTCAAAGACGGGCTGTTCACAGCTCGTTGATTAATCCAGAGAGGTGTTAAATTAGCACTTTTTTAAATGAAGTTTGGTGTAGTGATCTACAGATCTATAGTCCCATTACATTAAACAACAATTAAATCAGCATTCTACTTTTAACCTAGTTTTCCATATTCTGTGTGTGTGCATGTACAGGAGATGTCTCATCTAACTCCTATATTGTAATGCAGTACCAGTACCAGTAGTAGTAGTAGTAGTACGAGTAGTGATTACATAGTAAATCACCCGTCAAATCCTATAATTTCAGTGTCAAACACTTGTACTTACTTTAATTACGACGTTTCAGTCCTCAGATCATTGTCAGGGTAAAATTTAATAGAAACAAATATCACCAGTACCATATAAATATTCATAAAATTTAAATATACTAGTACCATATAAATATTCATAAAATTTAAATATACTAGTACCATATAAATATTCATAAAATTTAAATATACTAGTACCATATAAATATTCATAAAATTTAAATATAGTCTCTAATTAGAGGTTTGCCTGCAGCAGCTTCCACTCAAATTAAGGTCAATTAAGTCTTCCACTTGTAAACAAATAAGGTTAGAAGATAAACTACTGTAGGTGGGTACATACTATTCAATAGAACAAGTTCATATACAAGCAGGAAACAAATATACAACAGAATATTTCAAAAATATGTTCTAATCAAATAAAAAAGTAGGAGAATTTGATAAGATTATGACAAAAGTTACTTATTTTTATGGGTTGAAAAACTGAAACAGGCAGATATTACCTCAAAAACAGTTTGTGAAGCTAATAATAATAATTTATAATTATTATAAATTATTAAATAATAAAATAATACTAGAATAATAAATATTAAAAAATAGAATAATAAAATAGAATAATAATATTAATATTTTTTTTTATGGATGTACAGTATATAATGGCTCATAATTAATAAATTTAGCCACCACAGTTCTGTCTCATTTAAGTCTTTAAAGTCCATTAAACATAAACCAGTCTACTTTAAAGGCAAAATTAAAGTCTACATAACCTAAAACAAAAAAATTAACAAACAAATAATTAAAAAAGCAAAACTGTGGAGGATGATTTGATAAGTTTATGAACAAAAGTGACTTATTTGTATGGGTTTAAAATTGTAAAACAGGCAGATATTACCTTCAAAACAGTATGTGAAGCAAATCATTATATTTACATTTATTTTCATACATCAGACATTTATCTTTCAGTTGCTGGTATGGATATAATGGCTCATAATTAATCAATTTAACCACCACAGTTCTGCATATATAAAAGCCTCATTTATGTCTTTAACATGCATTAAAACCAGTCTAATTTATAGTCAAAATTAAAGTGTATCCTAAAATAAACAAATAATTAAAAAAGCAAATCTGTGCTTGGACAACACACCTTTTAACTTTTTAATTACATTAATGAAACAATGCTTTGTTAAATACATCTTTGCACAAGAATCTCCGTCCTCACAGGGAGAACATCTCTGAGTTATATATTATATTAAATATATTCAACATATTCAGTAGTTAAGAACACATAACAGGTATTTGTTCGTAGTAAAATATTCCCTTTTTTCACTTCTCTTGACTATCAAAATAAGTAATATTAATTAGAAATTGTTTTAAATAAGAGCTGTAAATTCTTGGTGAAATTCATATTGTGTTATGGCTGGAATATCTCTTCATATTTCATCCATTCAACACTTTGTTTTTACGGTATGTAACAAACATTGCAGTTTCACTTTTTATTTCCATATCTTCCTAGTTTCCAGAGGTCATCTCTCTGAACGTTGGGGGCACGTACTTCACCACCCGCCTGTCCACGCTGCGGCGATACGAGGACACCATGTTGGCCGCCATGTTCAGCGGGCGTCACTACATCCCACGTGATGCGGAGGGACGCTACTTCATCGATCGGGATGGAACACATTTTGGGTGAGTTGCACTGCGTGTGTGTGAGCTGTTTTTAGACCAGGGACATACATTAGTGTACGGTCAGATGTCTGAGAGGACTACTCTGTATTTCTGAATGGTCTTTCATGCTTTTAGGTCGTAGGAAGTCCTCTTTACTAATAGATGTTATTTTGTATGAAGGGTTTGTTTTGTACATGGAGAACAAAACGCTGTAGGCTCAACCAGACTGACAACAGAAGGAGCAGAAAGAGACAAATGCCTCATTTCCACTGCATGGTTCGGCTCGACTCAACTCACTTTTGGTAGCAGGTGCGTTTCTTTTAAGGATACCAGTATGGGGTATCGGGTCCGATACTGTGCTCATTTACTCGTACTCGCAAAACGGCTCCGATACAACGGCACCGATACCACTTTACGGCAGCGTGACGTTAACCTCTCGTCACCATCTTTCAGGTTCCCTCGCAGCTGGCTGTTAACGAGGGTCTTTTGGCACAGAGTAGTACTCGTATCGGTACTCGGTATCGGCGAGTACCCAAATGTAAGCACTTGTACTCGGTCTGAATAAAAGTGGTATCGGTGCATCCCTATTTTCTTTATTTCATTTTCTACTGCAGATAGTACCCCCTAAGTGTTGGCAGGATTCGTAAGCTGATCGTCATAGCGCCGCCACGTGAAACTGTCGTGACATCATCAACGCCAAACTCACTGAATCCTCCTGCACTTTGTCAATTGTATGACATAGTGTACACCAGGGCTGATCCAAATGCTTCGACCGTTGCCGTGGTATTTGACCTCCAAATCACTATTTGAGTGCTTTGTTTTGTAATTGTTTTAAATTTGTTTTTACATATAAGTATGTAATAATTTAGTATAAATCTCAAAATAGCCCATGAAATAAGGAATAATCCAACAACATTATTCATGATCCATATACAACATGAATTATTGTTAGTTATTCTCAGATGGATATCACTGTTTGGCGCTGTCCCGGGCACGGAAACGAGGGAGATGGAGACAGACAGACAGAAGAACATGTAAGCCTGATATGCCGCTCCACACCGCCAAGCTTCGAATACTTTAGATATTTCTCACCGATGCTTCAAAGCCCAGAAGATGGTATTCAGGACAGCCCTAGTGTACACCGTAGTTTTGCGGGCTGACATTCGGTCGCTATTGACGTTAGCTTGGCTATTTAAAAACAGCAGGTTTCTGCAGGATGTCCCGTGGCGCGGTAGTGACGATCCTCTCTGACCAATCGGCGGTCTGCAGTGTTTTAAAACAAATTCAACATCCAAGTTCAGCAGTATTCTCCCATCATGCAACACTGTGTGGACATCAACTAAATGGACGTTTGAATCATTTAATTCTTCTTCTTTTGGGGCCAAAACTATTTCAAATGAAAACATTTGGTGTCTGAATTATACTACTTTTTATCTGTTATTATTGAAGGAAAGCAGAAAAACATCAGCTGATTCCAAACTGTTTTGTACAAAAGAAGACAACATTATTATTATCCGGCTGATTTAATACGGTTGCAGTATTATCCTCATGAGAATGGCAGAGACACACTTGAGAGATTGTGTGGTTTTTAAATGGCAACCGAGAGATAGCGGAGGATAAGAAAGTTCACACTCTGCACTCTGGAAGTGGTTTTTAAGCCGCTGATGGCAGCTCATTATATTCTGACAGGCATCCATGAGTCTCTCTGGCTTCTGTTATTGCTGTAAACTGATTTACATATCTATTTCTGTGCTTGTTTGCTGACATATATGCCTGCCCTGTACCGATAGAAATTTAGGAGAAGAAGACAATAAGAATTTAGCATCATTCATTCTATTTGTTTGGACCAGGAGAAACACTAATGTGTTCCTCTATGTACTGCACTGTATACAGTAGGGTGGGAACATTTTTAAAATAGATTTTTTAACGCCAGAATTTATATATTTGCTTTATTTGAGTCTATGTGGAGGTAGAAGGAAGTTACCGTTTTTCTTGTTGTAGTCTGAGCAACGTGACGTCATACCCGTTCCGTATCCGTCAACGAAAACAAACCACAGCCGGTCGAAACGACAAGGCTGAAAACGTTGGAGGGTCAGCGTGGATAGGACCTGCACCCTCACATGTTAAATCCAAAGTGGTGAACATTTCACATCCAGTAAAGGATGGAAACACTTTGGGTTTCACACATTGACAGGAAAAGCAGAGCTAGACATCACGGCTAAGGCTGCATGCTAACTCTGTCACGGACAGGAAACGTTATCGATCGCGGTAATGTGGCGATCGAGCTATCCGTCGCTCTCGTCTCTGTGGTCAAATGGGCCGACGCTACGACTGTAGAGCACCCAGATACTGACATTTATGTTCTCTGCGATGAAACGGCCCCGATGGAGCTGACCATGGATGGATAAAGAGAACAGAGCTGACTGGAGAGCTAGAGACCACCTTGGAGAAGTTAGAGGAAGTAGACACGTGGGACTACGTCTGGTTTCCAAATAAGGTGTTAACAAAGGGAACTGTATATACTAAATACATCTATGGAAATAAGATTGATTTGATTATATTCATCAGAAGTATAAAACATTACATGTTCCTTATAAATTAAAAAGAAAATTCCACTAATCTGTGAGGGAAATGTCTTTATTCTTTGATTTTTAGGTTGCTGGATAATAAATAATTCCTGACAATGACTGATATATTTGACGTCAGGACATCTCTGACTACATACATGCTGAAAATCAAACATTTTTACTGGATTCATTTAGAGATTTTCCAAAGTAAAAGTCCCTAGAAGTGTCTGATTCAACTTTTTCCCTTCATGGTCTAGTGGTAAAAAAAGTTATCAAAATCGCAATAAATTTTAATATTGAATACTTCAAAATTGCAATACATACCAAATCGGCACCCAAGTATCGTGATAGTATGGAATCGGGAGATAGGTGAATCATCCCAGCCCTAGTATACAGATAGGTGACAATAAAGTCACTCTTATCTTAAACATAAAGCCTGCAACACAAAACAATTAACATGAAGTGCAGCGATAAACAGACTATAATGTATAATATTACATTAGAGGAGGACACTAAGAGGAGGCAGCACAAACAGACAAAACAAAGAACACTAAGTACAGCTGAGGCTGATGGGAATGTCATTCATTTAGCAGATATTTGGTTGTAAAATTGAAATTACAATTGGACCAAATTTCATGGCAATCCATGCAATAGTTGTCGAGACATTTCACTAAAACCCACGAACGTCAACCTCGTGGTGGCGCTCGAGGAAAAGCCAGAGGATCACCACAGTCGGTAGGCGTCATCGTCTGGGGAACATGAACGTCTGTGCAGAAGTTCATTAGATATTTACTGTAAGTCTGGACCAGAGTTGGCTGCTAGCGTTGCTAAAAAGCAAAAGCAAATAGCTTTAAATATGAATGTGACTCTAAGCTGAGTCAAGATGTCTGAGTTATGTAAGAGTTGTGTTGGGGTTAGGTCAGTTGTGTATGAATGTGTCTGTGAGGGGGTGGGGATTAAAGATTTAAAAACAAGGAGCAAGCAGAAAGAGACAGGGGAAGATATGCAACTTTATAAAGTAATAAAAACCCAGACACTCAGAAGGAGCCTTTTCATTTGGGACATTAACACCGGTGCTTTTAGCCAACCCCGTTGTTTTTGATGCTATTGTCTTTGCTGAGAAATAAATCTTCTTCCAAGATGCTGTTGTGTTGGACACTGCAGCAGCTTTTGTTTTTCTTCCTCCAGGAGTATTTTTCTGCATTAATTTTATCCGCTATGTTCACGAGCCCTCCAGGTTCTGCTGCAGAGAAGCAGAAAATCTACTTTACCGGCCAAGTGTGTTGATACATTAGCAGAGATAAAAAACAGTATAATCCAGACATCTAATGTGTTATTTACATTTTAAAAAGGTTTGGCCCCAAAAAAAGAAGAATTAAATGATTCAAACTTCCATTTAGTCGACATGTCCCCACAGTGTTGAGCATGACAGGGGAGAATACAGTTTGTTTTTCTAGTCCAGAAAATCGTCAGTGACCCTTCAGGGATTCTTGGCCCTTCAGCTAAGAATCCCCCCCTACACTGAAAGGGTACTCTCTGCAGTGGAAAACGAAAAAGAGAAAAGCACCTGGTACCAAAAAATGAGTTGAGTCGAGCCAAACCATGCAGGACAAATAAGGCATTTGTCTGTTTCTGCCCTTTAAATTGTCAGTCGGGTTGAACCATCAGCGTTTTGTTCTCCATGCCCAAAACAAAATAATAGCCCTCTGACATCAGTTAGGATTCATGAGGTAGGAATACAGTTTTAACTGGATGTGTTCTAGACGATACCTGTTTCTATTTAAAGGGACATCCTGAACTTCCTGCGAGAAGGAGAGCTCCCTCACAGGGACCGGGTGCGAGCGGTGCACAGAGAGGCTCAGTACTACGCCCTCGGCCCGCTGCTGGACAGCCTGGAGGACACTCAGCCGCTCACCGGGGAGAAAGTTCGGCAAGCTTTCCTCGATCTGATGCCCTACTACAGAGGTACCTGGAGCCTGACTCCCTCACATGCTGAAGAATGAGCATGGGTGTTAATGTTAACGGTGGAAACTATTAATTTAAAACACCGTGGAGTCTGTGAGTTAGCTTGAGCCCCATTTCTTCAGCCTATATTTGTTTACATTTTGGTAAATTTAGCACCATTAAAAGTATGCTGTATTATCTATTAGCAGCTCCTGTTTGCAGTGTACCCATGGATAAACAATCAACTATCACTAAATCATATTGTAAGTTATATTATATTATAAAACATGGGCTATTAAAGGAGCTCAGTATGAGATTGGGGGCATTTCTATTGCCTCTCAACATGGCGGACGGCGAGCCAGTGGTATAATGGTGCTAACAGTGCAAACAATGGTGCAACTGCTGACAGAGATAACAGTGTTTAATTGAGGGGGGAACCGGAACCGCCATCGACTGTAAGTAATACACCTGCTATGGATATGTATCTCATACAACCCCATTTAAAAACACCCAAACTATCCTTTTAAAGTCAGAAAAATAGATATCTAAATATCCTGATTTAGTTAGGGCCAGGTTTGATTTACGAACAAGCAAACGCATACAGTATAAAAACATGTATATATAATATGTTATTTATTTTACTGTTTTCATTTCAGACAATCTGGAGCGTATTGTGGAGATCGCCAAACTGAGAGCCATGCAGAAGAAGGCGCGGTTCGCCAAGTTGAAGATCTGTGTCTACAAGGAGGAGATGCCCATCACGCCGTACGAGCGTCCCCTTTTTAACTCTCTGCGTTTCGAGCGCTCGGACAGCGAGTCCAAGCTCTTCGAGCACCACTGCGAGGTGGACGTTTCCTTCGGACCCTGGGAGGCGGTGGCGGACGTTTACGACCTGCTGCACTGCATCGTCAGCGACCTGGCCGAGCGCGGCATCACCGCCGAGCAGCAGTGCATCGGCGTCTGCGACAAGCACCTTATCAACCACTACTACTGCAAGAGGCCCATCTACGAGTTCAAGATCACGTGGTGGTGAAGCTGGAGGGAGACGGGGAGTCGGGGCTGATGGGACCAAAAAGCAAAAGGATGGATGTTCCCTTTTTACTACAACTCGGCCGATATTGGTTTTTATATTGAAGTCGCCAATATTTTGGGCTGATGTCTTAAAATGTGACCCTTTAAATCATGCTTCAACATATTCTGTTACCCCAAAATATTTTTATCTTCTTTCTTTTCAAACTGAAAAATTACAAATTACACTTAGTTGCCAGTTTATTAGGTACACCTAGCTAAAACTAACACTGTTTAATACACAAATCCTGCAATAAATCTAAAATTGAAGGAGGATTTATTGTAGGATTTCTTTGTATTAGACTGCATTAGTTTTATCTAACTGATAAACTGAGAGTGAATACCAAAGTACTACTACTACTTTAAAGAGTAACCCCTTGAAAACCCAGTTTTTGCTCACCTCCAGTGGTTTAACGTCTCACCTTGAAGCAGTGATGTACAGGTGTACTCCAGGACCTCGTGACATCCCTGTCGGTTGTGGTTACAAGTGCATCAAAAACAACCAACAGTTATGATAAAGAGGTGAAACAGGTTTCAAACTTTCAACCATAGTAACTTAACTCAAGTTACTATTTAAAGGTCTATTCTTAAAGGAATAGTTCACTTAAAAACAATATAAATTGTATATAGCACTCACCTCTCGAGGCTCTCTGTGGTCCCAGAAAAAGTTTTCTATCGAATGGCGTTAAGGAGACCGAATGAAAGACGGCAAGAAATGTTATAATACGTCTGAAAAACTTTCTGAAAATTCCTATACAGCATTATCCAAGTTTTAAGCTTTCCTTAACGCAATTCGATATATAAAACTTTTTCTGGGGGACCAAAAAGAGCCGACGGAGGAGAGTACTGTATAAAATGTATGCTGTTTGGGGGGGAACTATTCCTTTAAGTTACTATTTAAAGGTCTATCCTTAAGTTATGATATTTTAAGGTGCGTTTCAGACGGGTTGTGGTCGCGCTCAGAGTCCAGCACAGTCACTGTAGTTACATGCAAGTTTGCTAAAAGTCACAGCTATGCGTGAAAGGCCAGACATTATGCATCTTCTGTACACTGCTGTTACTTAAAACTGAAGCTTATCTTTTTGTATCAGTCAGACTTGGTGTGGACGGCCTGTTGCGTGTCTGACTGAACAAATTTGCTTCAATTTTAATCAATATGTTTGCCGAACAGCAGCCACTGGCCATAAATGACAAAAAAGGGCTAATTGTAAATGCTTAAATGTAGTGTAACAAGTTATGAAGTTAGTAAATTGACTAAGTAATTAGTGCATATTTAGGTTACGCACACAACTTTTAATTTCTAAGAGAAAGGATGTGACATTTCTTCTTTCAAATGCTACATAGTCTTGCTTTAAGGTGCGTAACCTCGACCCTAAAAAGTGTCTTTTTTAGGCTTCAAATCAAAATGTTCTATTTCTAACTTGCATGTGTGAAACTACAGAGACTGTTAGTTGGAGTTCTGTGGCTGACGAAGGACTGAAGCTGCAAAAATGTGCAAAAAATCAAAGGTCTGAGATGATAGTTGCATCAGAAGTGGGTTTCATAACTGTATCATTTAAAAGTCAATTAATTTATTATATTTATAATTTCCCCCATTAACGTTTTCCTAGCTTTGCCCCTAACCTGGGTTGGTACAGTATGTGATTGTGGGTCCACAACCGTCTCGCCACATTTCCAGAACAAAGAAATGCCCTTGTAGTAAATATTGAAATATTGTAAAGTAGGTAAAGTCTGAAGTCAGATCTGTATTTTTTAGGACTAAGTTTTGTTTCAGGATGCAGATGAACTGTGAGCCTGTTCCTTTTTTTGGATAAAACAGAGTCTATTTTAATTATGCAACCTCCTGAGGAGCGTGTTTTTAAAGATGTGAGAAAGGTCCGGGTGGTTTCCGTTTTGTCGGTTCTTCACATTTTACTCGAAGATAGCTGAAGTTGTTGCACACTAATGCAGAATGAGCAGATGAAACACAGTTGTTTACACATTCATCCATTGTTTCTTAGTTAGAAAATGTATATTTATTATAATCACTTTCACAGAGAGAATTATTATTTAATGTCATCTTCCATTCCACGTTTTCCAACATTATGAAATTCACCGAGTCAGAGCTAAGTCAAATGTTATTTTTCCTACTGTACTTGATAAAGAAGTTGAAGCACTTTGTGATTGTTACCAATATATCATTTTATTTTACCTCAAGTGAAGGATAGAAAGCAACCGTTCATTTATAACACTTGTTTTGTTGTTGTACTTTTAACAGATAAATGCAGGAGAGATGCAACAATGCTAATCTTTGTTTACACTATGTTTATGTTTGCAATGTTATTTATCTATTTCTGTTAGCTTCTAGGAAGCTGTAGTTCTACAGTATTATTTGTTTGCAGTGAAAAAGAAATGTCATTTTTTATTATTTATGATAAGTAAAAACTGTTAAATGCTTTCACAACGTGTCTTTTCTTTTATTTATAAAATCCCCTGGAACTTTTTTTGACTTTTTTTTTGACAGGTTTTACTGTGAAATAATGAGAGGGAGCAGCTGAGTGAAATCAAACCATAGATTGCCTCAAAACGTCAGCCGGCCGGCGCTGAAGACAACAAGCTTGAAGATGAAGTTAGAAAGAAGAAGCAGCGGAGGAAGAAGAAGTACTCAGATCTTTACTCATCTGTTACACTCACAATCATACACATAAACGCGTGTGCCACATGCTTCCATAACACGTCTTCTTTCAGACTAGTGGGAAGAAAACATCCAAAATACACATTTAGGTGTTTATTGTACTATTTGCATTTGTAGATTTCTCCTAAATTGACCAAAAGTTAGCATTACATAACGCCTCATTTGCATATTTAAACTTAAAATGCCAGGAAACTTGTAATACAAAAGGTAATTGTCCTAATGTAAGTAATCAACTGTGGGAGTTTCATGGTGATATTTATTAATTAACATGTTTTATCCTATTCACCTGTAGTGTCTACAAAATGTATGAAATTTTGCAATCCATATCTTTAAAGGATGTTTTCTCTAAATAAGTATTTTTTCTCAGACTCTGAGCCAGATATCTCCGCCTCAGCAGCTCTTACATCCACCAAACCTTCCAGTTTCACTCCTCTCTATATTCTGAAGGTTCCTACACAGGGGTTTGTTCATACGTCACTCATAGCCTGATTTATACAAGGGTTTATTCCTAAAAACATGGCGAAAATAGATTTTTTTTATGGCTCTTGACAGTATTTTCTGATTTATGGAGTGATGTAAATATCCAGAATCTCCTCTGTAAAAACCTTTGACTCTAATATGTCTGCATATTAGAGTCAAATGTATGCAAATGATCACATATTTGAATAATGTCTAATTTGCATATTCAAGCATAACATTTCAGAAGAATAATTGTCTTAATGTAATTAGTCAACTGGGGACATGTCTTGGTGATATCTATTAGGTAATAGTGTTGCCCTATTCCCCTCCCCTTAAACACTATAGTAATTACACTCATTTAAGTCACAGTAACTGCAATTATTTCATCCTTTTTGTGTTATGCTCTGCAATGTATGTATATATATATAAAGCATAAATTGTTTTGTTTTTGCACCAATAAAAAAAGAGGAAAAAGAAAACATGCTAGCATGCTAAGCTAAGATGGTGAACATGGTAAACATGAAACCTGCTTAACATCAGCAGTGTTATTGTGAGCATGTTAGCATTGAGCTTAAATATTTTTCTGCACAAAAAACGACTTCAATAATTATCAAAATACATTCTGTCATTTATCTATATATATATATATTTATTTTTTTATTTTTTATATATATTTATATATATATTTTTTTATATATATATATTTTTATTTATATATATATGTATATATATATATATATATATACATATATATATATATAAAGCCTAAATTGTTTTGTTTTTGCACCAATAAAAGCAAAGAAAACATGCTATCATGCTAAGCTACCTGCTTATCATCAGCAGTGTTATTGTGAGCATGTTAGCATTAAAGAGGAGCCTCACAGAGCTGCTATAGCATGTCTCTCTGGTTATAATCTATAGTTTCTCAGTGAGACTCCTTAAATAAATAAATAAAGACATGAATAAATAAAGCTCAGAGGTGAAGTCAATGGTTGGAGATCAGCACCATGGACAGCTCCAACCACATGGACACTTCCTCAGGATGGTACTGGAGTAGAAGTACTCAGTTACTCTCCACTGCCTGCCTGCTCCAGTAGTAATATAACATGCAGTGTGTATTCAGTGTAATGACCACTCACTCCTCCTCCTCCCTCTCTCTCTCTCTCTCTCTCTCTCAGCTGAGGGGTGGAGGCTGATGCCTTCTTCTTCTTCTGTGTTGAGGATGGAGGAAAGAGGGAACTAGTGGCTCTTCTTCACTCGAGGTTTTTTCGCACAGAGAGAGAGAAAGAGAGAGATTTGATAATCCCAACCTCTCAGCATCTTCATCATCTTCTTCTTCTTCTTCTTCTTCTTCAATGGAACAGAACTGCTTCTAGAGATGAATCTGCTGCACAAGGTAAAGACTGCACCTTTCCTTTTTCCTGGTAGCGACACTGATCTGATCACAGCTCGTTAAATGTAATATCATCTGTTAGGCTATATGGAGGAGGAAGAGGAGGAGGAGGAGGAGGAGGGGGGTGTTACATAACAGCAGAATCACAGATTAATTAACTATGATTAATAATATTATTAATAATTATTATAATAATAATAATAATAGAAGGCTGGTGCATATTGTTGACATGATGGAGGGATAATAAAAGGTTGTATAGATGGAGGGATAAAAGAGGAGGAAGGTGTTGAAGAGAGCGAGAGAGAGAGAGAGAGAGATGTTCCAGGCTGTAAAGAGCCTGCAGGCCCAGCCGGCCTCCCTCTCATCCCCATCGGACTCAGGAGCACCACTACTGTATACTGGTGGTGCATTAGAAGAATAAAAGGATGGAGCAGCAGCAGAAAAAAGCAGATTGTTATTATTATCTGGATCAGCCTCGTCTCCATGACAACGGGTAAATCTCTAGCCTGGTTAGTTTGCTCTCTGCTTCCTCTTCTGCACCTGATCCAGCAGCATCCCCCATCATTTAGCCTAGCCTGGCTCTATATAATAATAAACCTGTTATTATACTGGATATGTGCAGGTATAAAAAAAACCAAACACACTGTGTTAGTTCTCCTAGCCAGCTAATTAAGGTTTATTATCTTATATTATATCAGGTAATTAAGATTGAAACAGTTTTATCACCTTTGTTTGTTTTTCTCATCTGACCATAATGTAAATTATAGGCAGTATTCAGGTCCTTTACTTAAGTAAAAGTACTAATACCACACTGTAAAAAATACTGCATTGAAAAAAAATTCTTAAGTAAAAGTATGTAATATGTATAATCAGGACATTGTACTAAAGGCGCTAAATGCAGGAAAAAAAAAATAATAATATAACAATTATTAAAACAAGTAAAAAAAAAAAAAAAAGCAGCAAACTGTCATATTTTGAGAGGCTGAAACCTGTAAATAATTCTAATTTTTGCACAAAAAATTACTTTAAAATCTTATATATTTAATTAATTATAATTATAATAAAACAAAACTATTATCTATTTATCATCTATCCAGCTAATTCAGGTTTATTATCTAAAAATAAAAGTATAATATATCAGATATATAAGATTGAAACAGCTTCATCACCATTTTTTATGTTTCTCATCTGACTATAATGTAAATTATAGGCAGTATTCATGTCCTTTACTTAAGTAAAAGTACTAATACCACACTGTAAAAATACTCTGATACAAGTAAAAGTCCTGCATTGAAAATGTTACTTAAGTAAAAGTATGTAATGTGTATAATCAGGAAAATGTACTAAAGGCGCTAAATGCAGGAAAAAAAAACCTGAGCAAAAAAATAATATAACAATTATTAAAACAAGTAAAAAGAAAAGAAAAGCAGCAAACTGTCACATTTGTGTGAGTCTTAAACCTGTAAATAATTCTAATTTAGTAAAAGTCCTGCATTGAAAATGTTACTTAAGTAAAAGTATGTAAGTATAATCAGGAAAATGTACTTAATAAGTAACAGCACTCAATGCAGAAAACAAAAAAAAAATCAAAATGATTACAAATAAATTAAAATAATTAAAAAGAAAAAGCAGCAAAATCAAAATAGTTGCCAATTAATTTTCTGTCATTCGGCTAATTGATTAATTGATTTATCATTTCAGCTGTACTTGTATAAACTGTTGGGGAGTTTAACTTATAACAAAACGTCATATTTTATTTTTATTTTTTTTTATATGCAAAACTCTTAATCTGTAAAGTAACTACAGCTGTCAGATAAATGTGGAGTAAAAAGTACAATATTTCCCTCAGAGATGTGGTGGAGTAGAAGTAGAAAAGAAGATACTCTACTAAAGTACAAGTACCTCTAATTTGTACATACTTGAGTAAATATGCTTTGTCACATTCCAGCACTGCTTATAGACCTACGGTATATTTCATCGTCAAACCTCTTTTAACAAATTTAATTAATCAATTAAACTTTAATTAATAAGTCTCGTCGACATTGAGATCTCATTTCACACAAATATGATCAGACATCCATAATCAGCACATAATTAAATACATAATAAAAAAAACAATAATTAAATGAGTCATTAATTAAAAACATCAGATAAGAAGCTTTGAAAACACCAAAGGGAATAAAATGATCCGTCTCGAGGACAGTTTGCAGTTCCCAATATACCATTTAAATAACCAGTTAATGCCTACATGCATACAGTACACAGTATATACAGTATATATGGAATATCTAAGTATACTGTAAATAGTAATTGATTGTGTATTCTAGTTATACACGATTTAAATATGAGGTACTTTGGAAGATTTAACAGTAGAGCTTTCTGACATAATTCAACTATCATTTATCACCATCACTGGCTCATTATAAATAGTAATAGCTCATTTTATATATCATGTAAATTACTCATAAATTAATGTGAAAGTGATGTTTGTTTAATCACCAATAAAACCATATAACCTCAAATTAATCCAGTTAATCTGTAGGCTTTAATCTCAAATAAATAAAGTTAATCTCTAATAAAATCAATAATCTTAAACAATATTATTATTTTTATTATTAATATTATTTTAGAGCCCAATTATTCTCCAATTTAGATTTATTATTATTATTATTATTATTATTATTATTTATTATCATTATTTCTATTATTAATATTATTTTAGAGCCCAATTATTCTACAATTTAGATTTATTATAATATTATTATTATTATTATCATTATTATTATTTATTAATATTTATTGTTATTAATATTATTTTAGAGCCCAATTATTCTACAATTTAGATAAATATGTTTAAATAAATGCAGTTTTCCTCCAATAAGATCTGTCACAGTGTAACAATAAAATCTTATTGTTGTTTCACTACAATCGTTTCATCTTTTAATAAAAACATTATTCCCTCTGAAACCTTGTTCTTATATTAAAAACACAGTTTGTAGCTTCCTCCTCAAAATAAACCAGGTGGAAAGTAACTAAGTACATTTACTCAAGTGCTGTACTTAAGAGTAGTTTTGGGGTACTTTCTACTTCTACTTCTACTACATCACAGATTTCACAGACCGAAGGAAAACAAGCAGTAAGAGCTGATCTGAGGTCTGCTGTCCAGCTGCCGTCTATGAGAGCCGGCTGTTAATCAATTTGAACTCCGACCAA
Organism: Sebastes fasciatus; assembly: GCF_043250625.1. Taxonomy (NCBI): domain Eukaryota; kingdom Metazoa; phylum Chordata; class Actinopteri; order Perciformes; family Sebastidae; genus Sebastes; species Sebastes fasciatus. The sequence goes on from NC_133810.1 coordinate 2,394,497, forward strand.
ACGGTCAAACTAGTGATGCACCGATATCGATACTGTGCTCATGTACTCGTACTCGCAAAACGGCTCCGATACAACGGCACCGATACCACTTTACGGTGGTCCGCCGGACCCCGTGGGGCCGCGATCCCACCACAGCCGGCCCTCACTTTCATTGCGCCACGGGGTTTTGCTAGCACCCTCTGACTCGCGCGTGTGTTAGACTCCTTGGTCCGTGTTTCAAGACGTCGCCTCTCTCTCTCTCTCTCTCTGAAATGACCTGTGATTGGTCAAAGTCTCCCGTCACGGGCTAGATGTTCTAAAGCCTGAAAACAGAGCCATGAGGAGGAGCAGAAGTCTAGTTATCTCTCAGAACACTTGAATTACAATATGCTGAAAGGTTATTATGGGATTTTTGCCCAATGATGACAAAAATATTCTGCCTACTGCAGCTTTAACCACAGCTCTTAATTCAGGCATCTAACTAAAAACCCGTTGACCTCAAGACGGGGGAACAGGAAGTGCTGAACTCATTTCCGTGTTGTAGGATTCATTCCTGCAGCTCTCTGGTGATAAATCCACGGCGCTGTCCGTGGTGCTGAAGTAGCAGATGGATTTGTAATTGTGACTTCTTCTCTGACTCCTGTCGTTCTGTCAGTTTTGTCTTGGATCTATAATATTCTCTAAACTACTGTATATAGCTATAGGGGGTCTAAAAGAGCTGTTTATGGCAGCTATTCTCAACCACTGGGAGGTACTTCCAAATTGTTAGATTAACCTCTTCAAAATCTGAGGCCACTATTCTTCTAGTCTTTCAGAGGTTGTAGCGGCTCAGTTATAAAGCTAGAGTTAAGATACTGGTATCATATGAGACAAAAAAATAACGCTGTCAATTAATCACATGATTGTCGCAAATTAATCACACATTATTCATCTGTTCTAAATGAACCTTAAAGGGAGATTTGTCAAGTATTTAATCCTCTTATCAACATGGGAGTGGACAAATATGCTGCTTTATGCAAACGTATGTATATATTTATTATTGGAAATCAATTAACAACACAAAACAATTACACATATTGTCCAGAAACCCTCACAGGTACTGCATTTAGCATAAAGACTTAGCATGTCCAAAAAAAAGGAAAAAAAAAAAAAATGTAAAAGAAAAACAAAATGTCTAAAAAAATTTCCGAAAAAAGTCAAAATAAATGTCAGAAAAATATCAGAAAAAAACTCAGAAAAATTGTCCGACAAATGTATGAAAACGTAAAAAAAAAATGTCTGAAAAATGTCCGAAAAAAGTGCGATTAATATCCAACAAATGTCAGACAAATCTCCGACAACTGTCCGAAAAATGTAAAAGAATAAAAAAAAAGTCTGAAAAAATGGCCGAAAAATGTAAAAAAACATGGCCGAAAAATTTCAGGATTTTTTTTTTTAAACGTCCGACAAATGTTTGAAAAAGTAAAAAAAAATCTGAAAAATGTCCGAAATATATCCGAAAAAAGTCCGACAAATATCCAACAAATGCCCGAGAAAAAGTCAAAAACAATTTCGAAAAATGTCTGACAAATGTCCAAAAAAGTAAAACAAATGTCTGAAAAATTTCCCAAAAAATGTCCAAAAAATGTCCGAAAAATATCAAGAAATTATGCTCCAATCATAACATGGCAAACTGCAGCCCAACAGGCAACAACAGCTGTCAGTGTGTCAGTGTGCTGACTTGACTATGACTTGCCCCAAACTGCATGTGATTATCATAAAGTGGGCATGTCTGTAAAGGGGAGACTCGTGGGTACCCATAGAACCCATTTACATTCACTGATCTGGAGATCAGAGGTCAAGGGACCTCTTTGAAAATGGACATGACAGTTTTTCCTCGCCAAAACTTAGTTTGGAGCGTGGAGATCAGTGAATGAAAATGGGTTCTATGGGTACCCACGAGTCTCCCCTTTACAGACATAGCTAACGTTCTCGGATGCAGTGTTTTTTTATTAAATGAAAGAGTGCTATTGGAGGCATCAACGCTGCTCCAGTAAGAGCTCCAAAGCGTGTGGTGAGGAAACATATGACCCTGAATACTTTGGATTCATAATGGCAGGCAGAGGGTGAGCTGAATATTTATGTGGGTCATTACAGCTGACAGTGGCGTGACACATATTTATAGCCCAGTTTGTCATTTATTTGGGAAGGTGGACATTTTTTATCAATCAGAAGTGGGCCTCGAGTTACAAAAGGTTGAGGACTCCTCGTTTATGGGGCGGTTTGACAGCCCTCCCTGTTGAAAATGAACAAATCGGCTACTGATGCATTCAAATTTATAAACCTGTATGTGCACTAGATATGTGTATTTATTATTTATATACATTTTATTCAATATGTATATTTTTTTTACATGTTCTTAAATTTTTTTTTTTTCATCTTATATTTATATTATTATTATTATTATTATTATTATTATTATTATTATTATTATTATTATTTAAAGTATATTTAATACAATTTTAGGTTCATTACCAATAATATATCATTACCACATTTTTCTATTATTAATTTTTAATTTCTTATGTTATTTTATTTGAATTTTTCTGGTTTCAATATTTTTTTTAAAAAACAAAAAAGAATTGTTGATACACGTTGGAATTGATTTGTAAAATAAGCTTTTTGCTAATAAAAAGAAATATTGAAAAAAATATTATAAACTATTATATTATATAAAAAAATATTATTATAAATTATTATATTATTAAAAAAATAAACAAATCATCATACAGTTTATACTATATCATATTTTAGAAGGAAAAAAGGAAGTTTGCCTCAACACTTTGCCTCACATTAAAAGCCTGACCACGAAACCTCTCCTTCCCTGATAGGCTTTTAATGTGAAATAAACCCACACTTTTCCTGGGTCAGCTCACCCATATCACAAACAAATACTTTCTCACTTACCCTTAGTAAATGTGTTCCCCCTTTATTTAATTTGTTATGTAATTTGGGTGAACCGACCCTTTTAATCACAGTGGATGGTCTTTCAGCCTGCATGATTTTGGATAATTAGGTCATATTGAACAGCAGCAAAACACCGTTTTACATCAACAACAGTGGCCAGTTAATCTGTAGGCTTTAATCTCAAATAAATAAAGTTAATCTCTAATAAAATCAGTCATTTTAAACATTATTATTATTATTATCATTTTTATTATTATTATTATTATTATTATTATTATTATTATTATTATTTTATAACCCAGTTAGAGTAAATGTATATAATAAAGTCATGTTCACCAGTAAATCACCATGTTATCTCAAATTAATCCAGTTAATCTGTAGGCTTTAATCTCAAATCAATAAAGTTAATCTCTAATAAAATCAGTAATCTTAAACAATATTATTATTATTATTATTATTATTACTAATAATAATAATAATAATAATAATATGTTATAACCCAATTAGAGTAAATGTGTATATATATATATATATATAATATACTCACAAATTAATATGAAAGTCATGTTTATTTAATCACCAGTAAAACCATGTAATCTCAAATTAATCCGTTAATCTGTAAATTTGAATCTTAAATAAATAAAATGAATCTCTAATAAAATCCGTAATTGTAAACATTATTATTATTATTATTATTATTATTATTATTATTATTATTATTATTATTATTATTTTATTATCATTATTATTAATATTATTATTATTATTTTAGAGCCCAATTATTCTACAATTTAGATAAATATGTTTTAATAAATGCACTTTTTCTCCAATAAGATCCATCACAGTGTAATAATAAAATCTTATTGTTGTTTCACTACAATCGTTTCATCTTTTAATAAAGCATCATTCCCACTGAAACCGTGTTCTCATATTAAAAACACAGTTTGTAGCTTCCTCCTCCAAATAAACCAGGTGGAAAGTACATTCACTCAAGTGCTGTACTTTAGAGTAATTTTTGGGGTACTTTAAACTTCTACTTCTTGTTCTATAGACAAAATATTTAGAAAATATGATGCATTATAGATAAATTGTTATAAAAAGTTGTTAAAATTTGCTTCATTTTGAGCTGCGTCAACATAAAACAGTATTATACATACAGAATACTATAATGCGGCTGCTTAATGAGTATTTTTACTATGATAGTGTTCATTGAAGGATGGATCCTGGTAACGCTGCATGATTTTATATAATTAGGCCATATTGAAGAGCAGCAAAACACCGTTTTACATCAACAACAGTGGCTTATTTGCCGTATTTTCGATAATCAGTCGTTAAATGAGGCTAGTTTTCACTCATCTGACGATTCTAAAGAAATACCGTGATTAGATTTGAACATTATTACTAAGAGACGTTCATACTGCCTGTGCTCAGCTGTGTGTTCCTAAAAATAGCATGTGTCCCCATGTGGCTTCGGCTCGATTTTGGGTTCACATCTGGATCTAGCTACCTGGTTAACAGCCTCCTCTACACAGCAGAGATGAATCAGAATCATCCATCTCGATAGACTTACCTTTGAGTTCAACCAACACAATACACCTGTGTATCTGTGCACCGCATCCTGCTGCAGGACAAACATATTTATCAGCACAGATACACATCAGTAGAACAGACCTTCTTCTATATATAATACCCTCCAGTGATTCAATTTAGTTCCATTAGTAACTACGTCTGCTTTAACAATCCAATTAAGCGTTCGCTAAACCTCTCCCCCCATCTCAGTATCTTAAAACTTGTTTTTAAATTAATTAAATGATGACATAGCAATAAACTAACCACGCATTTCTATTGATTGAAGGTCAGCAGACCAGTGTCGCTTGAGCTGTAAATGAGCATAATGTGTTCTTCTTACTCATATTTTATGCTGTAATCTTTGCACAAAGCTTGTTATTTAAAGGACAGCACTGCCGTAAATCCAATATTAGTCCACCTGTCAATACTTTCTGACTCTCCCTGTTGGACATGTGTGTCTGTATCAGTGAGCAACTTCCAGTTCTGAGAAGTGAAGCCAACGCTGAACTGCCCTAAACTTGAGTTATTTCTAATAACCAGCAAGGGGCGACTCCTCTGGTTGCAAACATAGAAGTGGACGTAGTCACCGTGACGTCACCCAGTGGTTTGAGACATTTTTATGTGACCAGAAATAAAATTTTAAAAAAAAAACACTCTGAAAGGGTTAAAGTTCTAAGACTAAAACACGGACAACTCCCAGACCGGACAACGCCGTGGTAGCGACCTGTCAGTAACAAGGTAGCCCTGCCCTAAAGCATCCCCTGCTTTATGGTCTGTTTGATTCTAAATGGGACCATAATGACCTCCGCCAAGGCCGAAGGCCGAGGAAGGAGGTCATGTTTTCACCGGCGTTGGTTTGATGGTTTGTTGGTTTGTTGGTTTGTTTGTTGGTTTGTTGGTTTGTTGGTTTGTCTGTAGGTTTGTTGGTTTGTTGGTTGGTTTGTTGGTTTGTTGGTTTGTTTGTTGGTTTGTTGGTTTGTTGATTGGTTGGTTGGTTTGTTGGCTGGTTTGTTGGTTTGTTGGTTGGTTTGTTGGTTTGTTGGTTTGTTGGCTGGTTTGTTGGTTTGTTGGTTGGTTTGTTGGTTTGTTGGTTGGTTGGTTTGTTTGTTTGTTGCTTGTTGGTTTGTTTGTTGGTTGGTTTGTCGGTTTGTCTGCTGGTTTGTTGGTTGGTTGGTTGGTTGGTTGGTTGGTTGGTTGGTTGTTTGGTTTGTTTGTTGGTTTGTAATTTTTAGCTTGTAACTTTCCATTTTTCTTATTATAAACTTAAAGCTGAACGTTTTATGTAATTTTTGCATCCATTTTTAGCCTTTAACTTTACAAGATTAGATCTAGATTTAGATCGGGGTTGTGTTCGCATCCTGCAACAGGACAAACTAGACTAGTATAAGGGAGAGACAGGAGCCCAAATAAGCAACTACACTTTAAAAACAAGCCCGAAAAAATGCAACCTGTGACTACAGATATTCGTAAGCGACTTTTCAGGCAAAACAAGCCCAAAGTTTGGCAACTCTGATGACTGCCCTACCCAATCTCACTCCTCGTGTCTAAACCTAACCAATCCAACCAACAAATGAGTACTAGCCAATCAGAAACAGAGTATGGCGCGTCATGCCCTTGCCATCCTTGGAAAAACAAATTTGCGATAACTAGGCTGTATAGAAATAGCCAATCTTCTCGCTGACGGTCTCGTTTGCTCATGTAGGTCATATAGAGGCATCAGGATTAAATTGAGACTGTTTCATAACCAGTTAAAAACTCCTCGTAGTAACTTTAATATAAAGATATCAACCAGCTTTAATCAAATTCATCCCTACATCCTGTGAGAGGTGACTACAACATTATAGTTTCTTTAATATAATAATTATGTTTCCATTCACAGATATTCATCTATTAGAGCTAAAATATATATATTTAAAAAAACAAAACAAAACAGATGTTACATGAATGACAGCTTGATGCACAAAGCAGATCTGGGTAGGTACATTGTTCCTCCTCAGGCCCTCTGAAACAAGATGAAACAGACAAATGTTATCCAACGCCGTGTGCAGCCTCATCCAGTACATTCCTGCTACATTGTGAGCACTCGGGTAGACTGAGACCCAAGCGCGTTGCCATGGAAACCAGCGCTGCTCCAGCTCATAATATTCTCCCGTGAATGGAGAGCAGAACGGCTTCAACAAGGCCATTTGTTCCAGTGGTACAAAAAAAAAACACACAACACACTGATGGTGGTGTTTTATAGGCAATCAGAGGCGTCACATTAACTCCTCTACTGTATCTCAGAGGGATTTATTTTATTATTTATTCTTTCCTCTGGTGGTCCGACGTCTCCTTCCTGGAGGAACATGTTCTGACATGAACACACACATAAAAAAACAGCAAGTAAAGAGTCCACGCAGTGTTTTAAATCACGAGTTCGTCATGCAAACCTTTGGGGGAAAACTCAAAATGCTTTTTATTCATCCGTTATCCAGCAGCTGGTTTATGGAAGATTTAAAACGCCTAAATTAAAACCAAAACAAACAAAGACATTTCGTTTCTGACTTGGCATGGACACAATCTTTGAACATTTTGAATTGATAATATACACTTTTTTCTATTAACTTATTTGTTTATTTAATTATTATTATTATTATTATTACTTTCTTTTCTTTGTATTAATATTATACATTTTTAAAATTTTTTCTATTCTATTCTTCCTTTTTATTATTTTTATTATTATTATTATTTTTTTCTTTTCTTTTCTTTTCTTAATTTGATTTCAATTTTGAATGCTGAAGTTGTTTTCTCTAGTGTACTTATTGTGTTCGTCTCTAATCTCAACTACTTAAAAAATTGGTTTATAAACTACTATAATCACGAACTGTAAATTGCATATATGAAAACAACCTCGAAAAAAGGGAAACTTACTTTACTGGCAATGGAATACATTAAAATATGTATTATTACTAATGACCACCATGTTTTCTTCTGTCACAGGTTTGAATCCACCTAGAAACCACATGGAGCAGGATGTGGAGAGCCCGGCCATCATCAAACCAGGGAAGTTGAAGAAGCACGTCCGCGAGGACCTGCAGAAACATCTGACAAAACGGGACCGGGCAGAACGGGACCGGGCAGCACGGGACCGGGCGAAGAGGACCCAGCGGTATGTCGAGAAAGACGGGAAGTGCAACGTCCACCACGGGAACGTTCAAGAGATGTACCGCTACTTCACGGACATCTTCACCACGCTGGTAGACCTCAAATGGAGGTTCAACCTGTTCATATTTGTGTTGGTGTACACCGTGACGTGGCTCTTCTTCGGCTTCATGTGGTGGGGTATCGCGTACCTCCGGGGCGATCTGGAGCATTTATCGGACAACCAGTGGACTCCATGTGTCAATAACCTCAACTCGTTCGTGTCGGCCTTTCTGTTCTCCATCGAGACGGAGACCACCATCGGTTATGGGTACAGAGTCATCACGGACAAATGCCCCGAGGGGATCCTTCTGCTTTTAATTCAGTCGGTGCTGGGATCTATCGTCAACGCCTTCATGGTGGGATGCATGTTCGTTAAGATCTCGCAGCCCAAGAAGCGAGCCGAGACTCTAGTGTTTTCCACCAACGCGGTCATCTCCATGAGAGACGGACGGCTGTGCCTGATGTTCAGAGTCGGAGACCTCCGGAACTCGCACATCGTGGAGGCGTCGATCAGGGCCAAGCTCATCCAGTCGAAGCAGACCAAGGAAGGGGAGTTCATCCCTTTGAACCAGACGGACATAAATGTGGGCTACAACACGGGAGACGACCGGCTCTTCCTGGTGTCGCCGCTCATCATCTGCCACGAGATAAACCAGAGCAGCCCCTTCTGGGAGGTCTCGGAAGCCCACCTGACCAAGGACGAGCTGGAGATTGTGGTGATTCTGGAGGGGATGGTGGAGGCCACGGGTGAGTCGTACAGATGTTTCAGATGTTGTGTTTGTGTTATTACAATAATGGGTACAGTAATTGTTATTCAGTGGATTTAACAAGGTTACCTTTCATCCCACATGAACTGTTGTACACAAGTCTCAACAACTGTTGGATGGATTGGCACGAAATTTGGTACACACCATAGACTGTATATAAGAAGTAGACCTAGTCACCGTGACGTCGCCCATTGGTTTGTGGACTGCTGTTTTGAAGCCTTGAGTTCGGAATTTGGGCCATCGCCATCTTCGTTTTTGGTCATTGCCATCTTGGTTTTTGGCCAGGAGGAGAGTTAGTAACGTTAGCTGTTAGCAGCCGTTGGGCAGCACAGTCCTGACTGGTTAAATAACGGAGCTACTAACGTTAACGGAGGTGCCATTGAGTTATTATTATGAGACATTTTTTAAGTGAAATATATTGAACATTGAATGACTTCTTTCATTAAGTGCAGAGATTTCAAAAGTGGCAGATAAAATTTCTGAATGGCAGGAAGTGAAAAAAAGTTAATTTCAGACCCTGCTTACAGATAATGCATTAATAAATATCTAAAGTTAGTATATAGCGCTAAAACATCAATGTGTGCCCTGCCAACCCAACAAGGTTTTGGACTGTACCTCCCTCAAAGAATTATGGGAATATAAAGAGCGTTCAGACCGGTGTATTTGGGGGAAATCTGACAAATAAAACAAAAACTATGGATCAACACCGTTAGAGAAAAGTGGGGAAATATGTTGTTTTTGTTTTGTAATAATTCCTTTTGTCCATTGTGTCTGGTTGTGTCTGCAGGCATGACGTGCCAGGCGAGGAGCTCGTACGTCAGCAGCGAGATCAAGTGGGGCTACCGCTTCACCCCGGTCCTGACGCTGGAGGACGGCTTCTACGAGGTGGACTACAACAGCTTCCACGACATCTACGAGACCAACACGCCCCCCTGCAGTGCCAAAGACCTCGCCGACATGACCAACCGCGCCCGCCTGCCGCTCACCTGGTCGCTGGCCAGCAAGCTGAGCCAGCAGGGGCTGCCGGAGTCCGAGCGGGAGGGTCAAGAGACCAAGACCGGCCTGGACAACAACCAGGGGAAAGGCCAGCAGACGGAGAGGAACGGGGACGTCACCAACTTAGAGAGCGAGTCCAAAGTGTGATAGAAGACGACGAGTCGGAGGTCCATATGAGATTATCTCCCGTTCGGGACGACCACAGGAACTAGAACTAAAACGAGGACCAATGAGCACAGTAGACCAAGTAACCCCTGCACCAAGAACCGCTTCTTCTTCTCAGTGATTTCACATTCACATGTGTGGCCCACCGCTGAACTGAAAACCCTCTGCGGGACGTGCATGTTTCAAATATAATGTGATGTCCTCCTGATGAGATATTCCTATTATTTTTTCTATTCAGATATTCCTAGGGGCATTTGCATAAGTATTTTTGTACATACTATAAAAATGTTTTGAATTCTTTGTTTTTGTTGCGGTGTGAATATTTGACAGATGTTTGATACTAATTCTTTTTAGGTTAGTTCTGTATATTCTCTGCCTTACTGGATGTATAAAAGCTTTCATTATTTGGTTTTTCAGAACTATATATTAGCATGTATAAACATGATCTGCAGTTCATTTATCTTGTATTGTGTATATAAAATGTAATGTTATATAAGGAACACATACAGCTCAATGGATGCAAACACTAGTTTAAACCAATGACCAATACTTCTCCACATGATAAATGTTTGTTTAAGGTAGTATTACTCCTTTAGAAGCCATGACCTGCTGTTTACAGCCGGGTGACTTCAGACAAATGGCCCTTTAAAAACTGCATCTCGTCACTTTTGCACATTTGGAGGCCTCTGATGGAGGAAGTTAGTCGCCGTTTCAGTCTCCAGAAACCTTTCACATGTCACCTAACAGTATCAGAAATAAACAATAAATTGCATATTATGCACTTGATGAGACTTTTTATGTGATTATTTCATCTTAATATGTTTGGGTTTTTTCAGTGGTGGAAGAAGCACCGAGATTGTTTACTACCTTGCTCCTCTATCCGCTGTGCAGAGGATTGTGGGTAAGAATAGCCAGAAAAGCATGCTGGCTTGCATACCGCAGAATGCGACCGGATGCAGTAGGACATCCTGGTGTTTTTTGGCACACCGCCTCGCAAGGCGCCGTTCTAACCGCGTGACATTTCATCTTGATCTTACTGTGCAAACAGCTGCTGACATCAAGTATTATATCAATAACAACATTCTCCTGTATTCAGCACTAGTTTGCTGTATTTCCTGTTGTCATAAAGGTAGACAGGAGAGTGTTTGTGTGTTTATATAATACATATCTCAATCATATTATATATGTAACTCCTTATTTGTACAGTATAGTACTTTTCATACAAACATTTGTAGTGATTCACACAATAAAACATACAGTTGATGTCATATTTAATTGATTAAAATGACGGCTACGAGGTGACGATGTCTGATGACACAGTGCTGTCCTCTCGGTCCCTGTCTTCAGCCACTTCTCACTTCCCCCCCAGGCCCACGCTATTCTCCATCCATCCACCAGATGCCCTCAGACTCTCCCAGCAGACCTCCACCTGCTCACCTGTTCCCCATCCCCCAATTAGACCAGACCAGCTTCTTCTGTCTTTTCCTTCCAGCCACCTGAACCTGAACCTGTTCCTGCTGCTGTGTGGTTACCTGTTGCTGAACCTGCTCACCTGTCGGTCACCTCTTGGATTGGTTTTTCTGTTCCTGACCTCCATCCTGAGTGAGTTCCCCTTCATCCTACCTGCTCACCAGGTGTGTGTTTGCAGAGATATAGCAATATCATTTACATGGGCACGCACATGCGTCCGCCTTCACATGTCAGGTCACCTCCAGGCATTTGTATATGTGCATGCATGCTAACCCCTGTAGCTATGTTTGTCCTTTAAGTAACGTTTTCAATGCAGGACTTTAACTTATAACAGAGTATTTTTACTGTACTTTTACTTCAGTAAAGGATGTAAAGGATCTGAAGAAGAGCATCATGGATCTACCTGCTGATGAACCCTCCTCCTCCCAACGGTCAGTAAAGAAACAATAATCATGTTTCATTTCTTCTTTATTTCACTCAAATGAAAAACAAAGCAGTTAACATAATTTATATAATATCCAACAGTTATCATCATCCAGCATCGGTGCAGTCACTGACCTTTAACCTTTAACCTTTAACCTTTTGTTTAATGTGGCCCATTTGAGGATTTACAGTTTAGTTTAGCACCGTTTCTTTAAACCTGTTTCCAGCCAAATAATATCAGAAAACATTCAGAAATGCATTTAATTACAACAATTTGAAATAGATTTGTCATAAAACACTTAAATAGATGAAATGTTATTGTCATCTTAAACATGAAATGTGGCTTAAATTATTACGTTAAAGTTCATAAATCTGCTTTATGGGAGATTTTGCTTTTAATTTCACTGTTCAGAATACGTTCTATATTATTCTTGTCAATAAATCTTATGTCTTTATTTCAAAATAAGAGCACACTGGTCTTTCAGATAACTTCATCTTCAATTAAAAAACTGACATTAAAGAAGGATTTAACATCACGTTAGTCTGGATAAGTTGAACCACACATGCCTGATGAGTAAATATGGTAATTTACAGTAATAAATCAGGCTTTAATGTGCTTTTAATTCAATGCTAGTCACTGAATTAAAACACTAAAAAGATCCTCAAGTCAATGAATCAACAGGAAAACAAACCCAGTAGCAGAGTTTCAACAGCTAATCAGACAACAGCAGCACGTTTCAACACCCAGTATTATTATACAGTACGTCACAGAATAAATCAGCATTTAAAACACGTTATTCAGAGTTTCTCTTTCATGTAACATGCGTTTATCATCCTAACACCGGTTCATTATAGAGGTTGAATCTGCAGGAAACACAGTCACTTCTAAAAACACAGTAACATGAATGTTAAAACATAATGTGTGTTTATAAAAATAAAAACCGAAGAGCCTCTTTGACGACGAGATATGTAATAATAAAATATTAAACACAGCGAGGATTATGTTGTGATATTAACGACAAGAGTCCAACAAAATTATATTGGAGAAAATAAAAAAACAAATTAAAAAAAAGGAAAAAAATAAGAAAAAAGGAAGAAGTAGAAAAAGGGAAAAAAGAAGAAAAAGGGGGAAAAATAGAAAAAAGTAGAAAAAGGAAGAAATAGAAAAAAATGGGAAAAAGGAAAAAAAAATGTAAAAGGGAAAAAAAAGAAGAAAAAGGGGGAAAATAGAAAAAAGGGAATAAAGTAAAAAAAAGGGAAACAAATAGAAAAAATTAGAAAAAAAATAGAAAAAAGGAAAAAAAAATAGAAAAAGGGGAAAAAAGTAGAAAAGGGGAAAAAATAGAGAAAAAGAAAAAATAGAAAAAGTAAACGAGAAGAAAAAAGGGAGACAAGGAAAAAAAAAGGAAAAAGCTCAAAAGCTAAATCCCAAAAAGAAGAAGTCCAACTGGCCTCAAACAGAAAAACAAACACATCACTAATAAACACAGGTTTGAACTCGCTGTTGTTTTTTCTCTGCTCGGATCAGACCAACCAGAAACTGGTTTCAAACTAGAAACCGTGACGATCAGTGGATGTGATGAACGAGCAGCTGAGGGCGTTACTTTAGATTACAGATAACCAGAACGACCCGGTCACACCAGGAAGAGACAACGTTTAATGTGTGCGTCTTTGTAGCGGCTAACAAGCTGCCATGTTTGTGCTGGTCAGTCACATGATCTCTCGGAGTTTCTCTCAGTGACGTTTACTCCCTCCGGGGGGATCTTTAAGGAAGTCTGGTCGGGATTCTCTGCCATTTATTTTGCTTATCGTGGGAGATTTCAGCTTATCATTTTGCATATCTGCAATATTAGTCCGTCTGTTAATCATGTTCATATAAATAAATGTCATTTATTGTGATTATATTCTGTATTATTAATCTCAATCTGCTGGGTAAGTAAAGCTGTCGGGTAAATGTAGTGGAGTAGAAGTATAAAGTAGAAATGAAAATATTCAAGTACCTCTAAATTGTACTTAAGTTCAGTACTTGAGTAAAACAACTAAGAAGCTCCATTAGCGTCCTCTGTTTTGGACTCTCCGTCTCTCTCTATTCCCTCGAAGGTCGTCATCGTTCAGACTGCTGGCCGTTGATCAACGGCGTGAATTTGCATCTCAAAGTTCAAGTTGAAATTGATATGAAAGCTGCAGAAGTGCTGCGATAAATGCGGGTGTGACCGGGCGTTAAAGGTGCAGGAGAAGCTTAGCGTTTGAAAGCAGGAGTACCGCTGCTGCTGTATGTGAAATGTTCCTCCTCCCGTCGTAGACTCCGCTACCCAGCGAACACCTGCGGCGTGAGCGGCGGCGGCAGGTTGTCATTGTCCAAGTTGTTGGCATCGATAGCGGAGACGTTGCGAGGAGCAACCTCCAGCGGGTATTTCTCCACGATGCCGTGCACCTCCCGCTGCACGCTGTCGGGCCAGGAGAGGAGGTCGGCCTGCAGGCTGCGAGCCGCCTCCATCAGCGTGTCCTGCCGGTCGCTGAGGCCCGACAGCGCCTCCAGGTTGTGATTGAGCTGAGCTAGGACCGGGTTGGTCGGGGGAGGCGGCGGGTCGGCGTTGGTCCAGTCGCCGTCGGAGTTGTTGCATCGCGGCGAGGCTTGGCCCGACATGTAGCGCTCAAACTCCTCTGGGGAAAGGTTGAGAGACTGAGCGTCTAGCTTCTCGATGAACGCCGCCGCACAGCACTGAAACACAGAAACACAGGAGACACGGCGACTGAGACTCTGACAGCGAGTTTACAACCTACGTTCTTACAAAGAACGTATATCGCCAAGACGTGAAAGTCAATTGTTCGTTCTATTGCAACGTCAGCGCCCAGCAGCAGAGCTACTGAGTGTATTAAAATGAAACTTGTCGGCCAAGAAAAAGGCGACTTGAGGCGACACAACAGTCGGCCTTCATCGCCGCTAGTTCTCTGATGTCGGCTTGGTGTGTCTTGCTGATTAAAGGATTAAAGTAGGAGAAGATAGAATAAAGAAAACCAACGGACCAGGTTGGTGAAGTAGTATCCGTCCTCTCCGGTCATCAGCCTGCTGGGGTTACAGAAGCGGGTGATGTACTGGATGTTGGACTGCAGTCGCGGAGGGTTCGCTTTGAGCACGATGTAAATGAGCGCGGGGAGGAAGTCGTCGGCCGACGCCGGCTCGTTCTTGGTGATCCTGATGGCGCTGAAGATGTGTTTACTGCAGCGCGTGATGCACCCCAGTTTGTCCCGAGGAACCCGCTTCGAGTCCATCTCGATGACATCTGGAAAGGACAAAAGTCAGGGGTCAGAAGGACACACGTATCATCAGTCACTTCTTTTATTTTTAAACCGCAAATATTTTATTTTTATTAAATTTATTTAATTTTCTTTATATTTATTATTAATATTATTCCTAATAATTATTTTCGAGACTAATCGATTAAAACGTTAGGTCAAATAAATGGCAGAAAATCATAAAAATGTCCATCCCAGTTTCTCAAAGTCCAGTGTGATGTCTTTAAACAGTCCAAAACCCAAAGATATTCAGTTTAATAAATAAAATCTACATATTTGAGAGGCTGAAAACTGCATTTTCTGCCTTTTTTGCCCAAATAACTACTTAATAATCTAAATAGTTGGTGATTATTTTCTGTTTTAGTCGACTAAGCGTTGCAGCTCTAGTGCTCAGCCGGCGCCTAGTTACACAAATACAGAGGTGCACAAGACAGAGGTCTCACTCTGACCTGTTATCGCTTTGACCACATTCTCAGAGACTTCGGGGATTTCTTCGTCGAACGACACACACAGCATCTCGATGGTCACCCAGTGTAACGCCCTGCAACACAACACAGAACCAACCGATGCAGTAACAACTAAAGCTTTAGTATTTTTTGGGGATATGATACACAATTATTTTTGCAGTAACTCCCTGGTGTAGTCAGCAGCTGCCACTGTGCATTCACACGTAAGAAAAACAAGGACAACGCTGCTAAAAATGGCTGTTGCGTAATCAAACAGACATCTGACTGGACCTAATCGAGCTCTGTGGCACGACTAACTTCTGTGTGCTTGTATTATTATTATTATTATTATATAAGCATCACTGCCCACCTTATCCTGTTCTGTGTGGCCAGGTCCTTCTTCTCATCATCAGTGGTCTCTGGACAGAAGACGCTCTTATACAGACGAGTCATGATGTATTTTTCCACTTGGTCCATCACCTGCTCCACAGACTCCGAGGATCCTGGTGAACAAAGAGGTCAGATCAGATCCTGCTGGTGCTGCCATCCAGTGGCGGATTCATACTCTGGTATTATTAATAATATGTTGAATGTTTACTGAGATAATCTGAGAAACAGACCTTTAAAGTGACCCAACAAACGGTCGGCCAAGTTCTGGTAGAAATCCTGAACGCACTCCGACAGCTCGTCAGCACTCAGGTCCTGATGAGAGGGAGAGAGTTAGAAGCTCATTTATTGTTATAAAGACTATTATTATTATACATTATTATTATTATACATTATTATTATTATTATTATTTTTATATATTATTATTATTATTATCATTATTATTATTATACATTATTATTATTATTATACATTATTATTATTATTATTATTTTTATATATTATTATTATTATTATCATTATTATTATTATTATTATACATTATTATTATTATTATCATTATTATTATTATTATATATTATTATTATTATTATTATTATTATATATTATTATTATTATTATTATTATTATATATTATTATTATTAGGGCCCGAGCACCGACAACGTCGGGCCAGCGAAGGCCCTAATGAAACTGTAGGAATTATTATTTTTCTGTCAAATGAATCTCCTTGTTGAGGACCTTAACATGCTCAAAAAGTTGTTAAACTTGGTACACTTATCAGACGCGGAGAAAAATGTTATATTTTAAGGGTCTCGGGCTCGGGTGTTGCAAAATGGCTCGCTAGCGCCCCCTAGAAAGTTGGAAAAATTGAGCCCCTCGCTCCGGTTTCTCATGAACCGTTTGTCGTAGAGTCTTGTGGGAGGCGTCGTTGCACTAATCAGAGTTCCGGTTTCAATGTGCCTGGCCGCGTCGATCGGCGTCTCGCCAGTACCCCCCGACACGCAGGAAGGTGCGAGGGCCCGTTCATCGCTGCTCGCAGCTTTAATTATTATTATTATTATTATTATTATTATTCTGCCACTCGATGTGAAATCAGACCTTCTTGCTGGACATGGTCACGATGAAGGCTCGGCACTGCTTGTGGATCTCCCGGCCGGGTTTCTGGAGGCTTTTCAAGAAGTCCACAAAGTCCTTGGACACCTGGTCCGTATCGAAGCTGGCGTGGCGGCTGATGGACGGACTGGGCGTCTTTCCCTCCTGGGTTTCTGACGAGGAAGAAGAACCACATTTAGAAAAAGTAAAATGTGTGACAACAAGCTGTCTTTTACAGGAAATAGTTCCAGTACGAAACGCCAGCAAAGCCACAAATTAACATTTCTGTTTGTGTACAGAGTCAACAAACAAGATAGAACATGTTTAATAGTGAGATTTAGAGGATAAGTTCACACTACACCACTCGTTGTCTCGTAATTGGGAGTCTTTGGCCCAATTCCAATCCGGCCCTCCACCCTCCCACTCCATGGTGGAGTAAACTCCGTTTGTAGTCACACTCACAGCTCAATGAAGCTCCTTCTCTAAGAAGGACGGTATAAATACAGCAGCCACTTATATATAACACTGCAAATAATACTGCTGAGTTCACTCATATGCAATCAAATACAGTTCAGTCGGCCTTTTACAAATGTACAATGTGCAAATTACGCAAACATGAGACAAAATGTGCAAATTTAGTGCCGGGATTAACTATGTATTTAATAATTTAACGGCGCTTGGGACATTCGTGGCGTCTAAAGCGTCTTCCTGAGGGACGTAGACGGGTCACTTGTTATGTCAACGGCTTTCTTTTTTGGTATTCAGTACTCGCCTGCTGCTTAGTTTCATCTGTTAACCACTCTTGACAGTTTCCCTTTCCATTTGTCATCGTCCGTACCAAGTGTTAAAAGCTTTCCAACAGATTCTTGTTCACCATTTCAAGAATATTCTGGCTCACCCTGAAGTAATGAAGCCTCCTGAGGAGGTGTAACATCTGCATACTTTCTCCATTTATCTGTATTTCTGTCCTTGTGCTGCTGCAACCACTGACTTTCCCCGCTGGGTATCACTCACTCATCACTCACTCATCTTCAACCGCTTATCCGGGATCGGGTCACGGGGGCAACAGCTCCAGCAGGGGACCCCAAACTTCCCTTTCCCGGGCCACATTAACCAGCTCTGACTGGGGGATCCTGAGGCGTTCCCAGGCCAGTGTGGAAATATAATCTCTCCACCTAGTCCTGGGTCTTCCCCGTGGTCTCCTCCCAGCTGGTCGTGCCTGGAACACCTCTCTAGGGAGGCGCCGAAGCACCTCAGCTGGCTCCTTTCAACGCAAAGGAGCAGCAGCTCTACTCCGAGTCCCTCACGGATGACTGAGCTTCTCACCCTATCTCTAAGGGAGACGCCAGCCACCCTCCTGAGGAAACCCATTTCAGCCGCTTGTACCTGTGATCAAGTTCTTTGGGTCCTGACTGCCGGGTATCAATAAAGGTTTATCTCATCTTATCTTAAATCGGTATCAGAGCGAAGAGATGTTAACAAACCGGTCAGAAAGTGCGACAGACTGGTACGTGGGTGTGCCGAGTAGCTCTAAATGTAAATGTACCTTTCTTGGGAGCGGTGCGTGACGACGGGCTGAAGAACTTCTTCACGGTGGTCACTTTCCTCGTCTTCTCGTTGGTCTTCTTCTCCTCAAACTTGGAGAAAGGTCCCAGAGAGGCGTGAGCCGGGTGTGGTTGTGGTGCTGTGGATTGGGCGTGAGACTGCGTCTGCGATCCGTGACTGCTGGCGTACGCTGCCTCCTCCTCCCGCTGCAACCTGGAGCCGAGGACATTTTAACAAAGCAAACACCAACAATCAGCAATCAGCGGCAGATTACGGAGGAAAACTGTGAGATACTGCAACTGGAAGTGTTTCAGTTCAGTGAAGGTTGTTGTTGATGCAGCAGAACTTACTTTTCAGCCAAGGCCCAGTCGTCCTGGATCTGTTTCTGCCGAACCCGCTGGTACTCCTCCCTCCAGCACTTGGAGCACAGGCCCTGCCACGCCGTGTTGCCGTAGAAACCGCATCCCTTTTTGCACAGCAGGTCCGATTGGTCCACGTGTATCCCGCCCCGCCGCTCCGGCCGCTGACTCATGATGCTGAACTAACCTGATGGATGGAAAAAATCATCATCTGGTTTATCATCAGCGTATCTGTACGCTCTGCTGTACACGTCTCTACAGACTGTATGTTCATATTATTACATTTTATATGCACAAATCTCACACTTTAGACTAAAAAAGCCTTCCTGTATCACGTCAATAGGATACTAGACACACAACTCCAAGTGAACACGTCTGCTAGAAATTAAACTTGCAAGCATGTTAGTAATAACAACTTTATTAGCTGGTATTTAAAGGTTTGCTAACAATGTAAAAGATGATATGTTCATGTTGTGGCCAGAAAAATTAGTTATCGCAGCTTTAAGGTAGTAAAACCGGTGGTGGAAGAAGTACTTTGATCTTTTACTGAAGTAAAAGTAGTAATACTGCAGTATAAAAATACTCTGTTACAAGTAAAAGTCCTGCATTCAAAACTAAGTAATAATACACATACATTTCTGCATAAAGAGTATTTTTACTTTTAATAATTTTGAGTATTTTTTCCTGATAATTTACATATTTTTAATCAAGTTAGATTTTCAATGCAGGACTTTAACTTGTAAAGATGGAACTCATTGTATATACTGCTGGGTAGTTTAATCTATAATAATACATCATCATTTATTAGTTTATTTATATTTTGCATTAGTAATCTGAAAAGTAACCTGTAACTAATATATATATATATTATATATAATATATATATATTATATATATTATATATAATATATATATATTATATATATAATATATATATATTATATATATACTATTGTCAAATAAATGTAGTTGCTGTAAAAAGTACAATATTGTCTTCCTAAATGTAGTGGAGTAGAAGTAAAGTAGCTTAAAATGTAAATACTCAAGTAAAGTACAAATACCTCAAAATTGGACTTAAGCAGAGTACTTAGTAAATGTACTTAGTTACATTTCTCCAGTGGTAGAGGAAGTATGCTGATCTTTTACTTTATTTAACACTTATAGTAAACATATGTTATGTTATGCTATACTCTTATATGTATTTATTAGTGATAAAAACAGAGTAATACAATATTATAACATTATGAAAGGAGCCATTCTGCAGAGTGAGTACTCATGGTATTTCTACTTGTACTCCAGTAAAGTATCCGAGTACTGCAGTGTACTATCAGCAGTAGGAGCTGCAGAGCAGCTGCAGATCTTTGTGTTGTTACTCCATTATATTCTCAGTTAGCTTGAACATGCTGCAGTATTTAACTCTATCTAGCACACAGAACAGAGACATTAGCTCAGATAATATGTCATAATAACTCATCACTAATGTGTAATACATCATGTAATGTACCTGCAGAGCTGCTGTACTCACCTGTAATGACGTTTAGACGGATCAGGAGCAGAAACACTGAAGAACACTCCTCTGATCTGCTGCTGCTGCAGAGAGAGGACTTCTGCAGGGTGAGGACCATGACGTCACTTTACTTCCGCATTAGAGGACTAGTTTTGAAGGATAGTACATGTCGTCACGTTGCATCGCGCATGCGCAGAGTGAACTAGACATTTTTAACTGTTATGGTTTCATTAAATCCTGATAGATGATCTTTAATCAAGTTTATTAACGTTATTAATGCACTTAATGCATTTGACTGAGGTGGAATGTATTTACTCAAATAAACTCATAATATTCAGACTTTTTTTCTCGTTAAGTTGAAACTTTGTTCTCCTAATTTTACAACTTTTTTCTCGTAAACTTCTGATTTATTTTCGTAATACTACGATTTTTTTCTCTTAAAGTTATGACTTTATTCTCGTAATAATATGACTTTTTTTCTTGTAAAGTTATGACTTTATTCTCATATTACGACTTTTTTTTCTCATAAACTTATGACTTTATTCTCGTAAAATTACGACTTTTTTTATCGTAAAGTTATGACTTTATTCTAATAATATTACGACTTTTTTTCGTAAAGTTTTGACTTTAATCTCGTAATATTCCGACTTTTTTTCTCGTAAAGTTATGACTTTTTATTAAGATCTTCACCTCCAAAATGGAGTAGAAGTATAAAATAGCATTAAATGGTAATAATACTTAAGTAAAGTACAAGAACCTCAAAATGGTTGTAAATGTGCTCAGTTAATATTCCACTGCTGCTGAAGCGCTGAACACGTTTTTATCTCATTTGTAAATTTGTATAAAAGCAGAAGTGTTGTGTGTAGTGTTGTTGACGACATGTTGTGGTAAAGTGTGACTATCTCACTTCCTGCAGTTTCACTTCACAGTTAAATAAACTGTATAACAGTCGGTCTGTAAACATCTAGAGTCTTCAAAGTTATTTCTAAGAATCCGTGAACAAACTCGATCTCTTTGACTCTTCTAATCTCTCCCTCACAGCGAGCTGACTGCTGCTTATTGACATTAAGGTTAATGTTCACCGGTTGCGTCTGAACCTGATTACAAACTGCTGCAGTATCACTTCTATTTATCGGCTACACTGAATCTGAACCTTACAAGCTGATGTTTGTTTCACTGGTTTCAGTTGTTTGCTGTTTTCCTATAAGCTGAACTCCGTCACACTCTGACATACTTGACATTCTTTATATATATTGATTCTTCATGGGACTGTTTAATGCTGCTGAGCTTAAACTCTTTAAATAAATACAGTACTTTCAGCCTCTGGCAGGCCGAGAAGGGCAAAGAAAACGTGACAGACAGGAAACGGTATTGAGGAAGTATTCAGATCCTTATGTATATTAAAGTACTAACCCAGGGGTCAGCAGCCTGCGTCTCTTCAGCTCCTCTCCAGTGGCTCCCTGTGGATTTATAAACATGGAAATGAATAACTGTTTTTAATTTACATTTTCATTTTTATTGATCATTGTTGTAGGTCTATGGTACGACGGTACGACGGAGTATTAGGGCCACATTGAGGGAAAATAATAAATCTGAGAGTTTGAGAATGAAGTCATAATATAAAGTAGTAATTTTACGTGTTATTTTCTTTTTTCTCGTAAAGTTATGACTTTATTCTCGTAATATTACGACTTTTTTACTCGTAAAGTTATGACTTTATTCTCGTAATATTGTGACTTTTTTACTCGTAAAGTTATGACTTTATTCTCGTAATATTGTGACTTTTTTACTCGTAAAGTTATGACTTTATTCTCGCAATATTAAGACTTTTTTTCTTGTAAACTTCTGATTTATTCTCGTAATATTACAACTTTTTTTTTCTCATAAAGTCATGACTTTATTCTCGTAATATTACGACTTTTTTTCTCGTAAAGTTATTTATTTTTTTGCCTAAAATGTCTTTTTTGATAGTAAAGGTCGCTGACCCCTGGTATAAACCTTGTTCAATCTGACTGCAGTTTTTTGTGTTTATGTTGATGAGAGCTTAGTTGGACAGTTCCTGCTGAACGATAACGTCTCTCTGACCGGGGTAAATAAACACACAGAGGGTCAGAAACACAGATAACGAGCTGGTTAGACACACCGATACAACCATGATCCTGACGGGTCGCTCTATCCTGTGTCTGCCGTCTCCAGCCACCGTCCAGGAGCTCTTCTCCGTGGCTCGAGACGCCAGCGTCATCCCTGACATCTCCCTGGATCCCGTCCTCACCACCTTCCTGTCGCTGGACTCCTTGGCCGCTCTGCAGCATCAGTACGTCTTCTTACAGCGGAGCATGAGGGGCGAGCGGCGAGCGGCGTTCGGCCTCAACCTGACTGCAGAGCTGGGAAACAGCAGCAGGGTCACCTGTGGAGGAGTCGGGGTCGTCGCTCTGGCTCTGTCACTGCTGTTTGACCAGGTTGCACAACAAGTAGGTTTGTTTTGTCTACTGTTTGCAGCAAAATCTGGGTTGATACCATTTGTTACACAGATTTGGTGCTAAATTTAACCATTATTTACCACTGGAGAATTGATCAAAATGATCAATAATCCCTCCAAAATACCACATTAAGACACCAAGACCTTGAGGAACACCATAAAAGAAGACATGCTGTGATTTGGGATCAAAAACTTTTGACATTTTGAGATTTCGGCGATTGGATGGCGAGCACTAAACTGCTCAGAAACCCCCTTATTGTCAATCTAGCTAGGAAAGCCATCCATCCTTTGAATGCTCTAGGTCTCTAGTCTGATCCATCCATCCTCTGAATGCTCTAGGTCTCTAGTTTGATTCATCCAGCCTCTGAATGCTCTAGGTCTCTAGTTTGATCCATCCATCCTCTGAATGCTCTAGGTCTGTAGTCTGATCCATCCATCCTCTGAATGCTCTAGGTCTCTAGTTTGATCCATCCATCCTCTGAATGCTCTAGGTCTCTAGTCTGATCCATCCATCCTCTGAATGCTCTAGGTCTCTAGTCTGATCCATCCATCCTCTGAATGCTCTAGGTCTCTAGTTTGATCCATCCAGCCTCTGAATGCTCTAGGTCTCTAGTTTGATCCATCCAGCCTCTGAATGCTCTAGGTCTCTAGTCTGATCCATCCATCCTCTGAATGCTCTAGGTCTCTAGTTTGATCCATCCAGCCTCTGAATGCTCTAGGTCTCTAGTTTGATCCATCCATCCTCTGAATGCTCTAGGTCTGTAGTCTGATCCATCCATCCTCTGAATGCTCTAGGTCTCTAGTTTGATCCATCCAGCCTCTGAATGCTCTAGGTCTCTAGTCTGATCCATCCATCCTCTGAATGCTCTAGGTCTCTAGTTTGATCCATCCAGCCTCTGAATGCTCTAGGTCTCTAGTTTGTGGCTGTAAAGTTTCATGAGGCTGTGATTATCCTAGAGGTCACCACAGGTCATTTTATATAGTGAGGTCAATGAAATGTCTCAGAGCTGAAATTATCTCACTCAGGTCCGAGCTCAGGGATCCACAGAGGGAGACCCATCAGCTCAGAGATCCGATAAGGAGATCTTTGGCATCGGCAGGTCTTCCAGGATCGGCTGGATCGTCCACAACTACCTCCGCCTGGTCCCCAGCGTCGCCAACGACCGGGAGAAGATGGCCGAGGCCACGGAGCGCTACGACAACTGGCTGAAGCTCGAGCTGATCGACCACTACGAGAGGATGACCACGAAGAAGAGGATGAGTTCGGCGTCCATGCAGCAGTGGTTGGTGGGAGCTGCGGTTCATCTGCACATGAGGATTCACCAGGTCAGCACAGACACAAAAAGACACAAAGTACAAAAGTAATGTGCAATAATAACTTATCCAACATTGCAACGCTTAATCATTAACAACTGTTTTGATATTTTAAGGAAAAGGATATTTAAATGTATGGACCTGAAAATGAGCACGATATGGGACCTTTAAAGCTAAATGAAATTTTATTATTTGATTTTATAATATGGTTTCCCTTAAAGGTCCCACATCGTGCTCATTTTCAGGTTCATACTTGTATTTTATGTTTCTACTAGAACATGTTTACATGCTGTAATGTTTAAAAAAACTTTATTTTCCTCATACTGTCTGCCTGAATATACCTGTATTCACCCTCTGTCTGAAACGCTCCGTTTTCGCGCATTTTGACGGAATTGCAACGGAATTGCGTTGCTAGGCAACAGTTTGGGTCCATGTGTACTTCCTGTCGGCTGATGTCATTCACATCCACTGCAACAGGAAATAAACTGGGACACATTTAGAATGTTTACATTTAAAAATGTGTAACATGGTGTATAGATTGGAGATTTGTGACATCACAAATGGACAGAAATCCTAACGGCTTGTATCAAACGCACAGTTTCTGAATACGGGTTGTGTGTGTTTCCCTGTGGATTGAGTGTTTCGAAACTTTCACAGTATTTATATAGGACTTAAGCCTGCTTTATAATAAAAAAAAAATTTAAATAACACTTTTTCTAATATGGGACCTTTAATCGGCATAAAATGATATTTTTGAAGAAAATGCTGGATGTCGAAATAAGAATCTGTTATTGCAGGTGTAAGGTTTGCACAAGGCAAGTATTAATTACAGGCCTGTAATGGAAGCAAAATCTGGTCTAGTACACACAATACCACTACACTGCATTGTTGGCATCTGATGTGAAAGCACTTTTTTACTCTCATTCCAACAGGTTCGTCTGCACTCTGTTCCTCCAGGATCAGCCGAGTCGCTGCGTCTGTCCTATAAGTCGGCGTTGAGTCGCCTGGTTCAGGGCTACACGGTCTATCTGCACAGAAACATCCAGGAGACTCCAGCACCCCGGAAACCCAGAACCAGGACAGCAGCTGGACCAGGCAGAACCAACAGGACCTGCTCAAGTAATCACACGTTTAATGATAGCCTTGTTGGTATCTCAACTGATAATGAGACTACCACACCAAAACCAACTGCTGACATTAGCAGAAGTTGTGAAACAGACTTTGGACTCAATGTGTCAAACAGAAGTGATGAAACCTCTGAAGTGAACTTAAAGACACTCAACAGCACGACTGGAAACGAGGACGTTCAGGGTCTGTTAGTCATCGAGCTGCTGAGGAACGTGAGTCACAACGTGCAGCATCACCCCTGTGAGTCTCCGGCTATTCAACAAGCGTTGGTGACTCGTATTATTAACGCTCAGGACCTGGAGCGCAACAGAAACTTCTTCCAGTACCCGGAGAAAGTCTTCCAGAGCCTCCTCAGGCAGAGGAATGACTTCAAGATGAGGAGACACAAATGAACCGAGAACAAACACTGTGCTGCTTTAATTTCTGAAAGATATGTTAAACCATTTCTACTTAAAGGTGCAGTGTGTAGGATCTGGTGGCATCTAGTGGTGAGGTTGCAGATTGCAATTTCTCCTGTGTGGCAAGCGTATAGACCAGGGGTCAGCAACCTTTACTATCAAAAGAGACATTTTAGGCAAAAACAAACAGACAAAAATCTGTCTGGAGCCGCAAAACATGTGATCATTGTGATGAAGGTAACACAGTTTATAGTCTAAGTATATAGTATATAAGTCTAATGCAGTGAGGGTCAAAGAGACAATGTACTACGGAGTATTAGGGCCACATTGAGGGAAAAAACATCTGAGATTTACACAATAAAGTCATAACTTTACGAGAAAAAAAAGTCATAACTTTACGAGAAAAAAGTAATTATATTATGAGAATAAAGTCATAACTTTACGAGAAAAAAAGTCGTAATATTACGAGAATAAAATCATAACTTTATGGGAAAAAAAGGAAAATAGCACATAAAATTACTACTTTATAATATTATGACTTTATTTTCGAAATCTCAGATTTATTTTTTTTCCCTCAATGTGGCCCTAATACTCCGTCGTACCATCATGCATTTTAAATATGCAAATGAGGCATTATCTAACGCTAACTTTTGGTGAATTTAGGAGAAATCTACAGACGCAAATAGACAAGGTAGTGAAATAAACACCTGTCTAGATGTGTGTGTGTGTGTGTGATGTATTTCTGGACTCTTTATGTGATGTTATAACATAAGGAAATGACTATAAACATATTGGGGCGAATAAAAACTGAAGTATACGTGTAATGTAAAATTCTGTGTTATAGAAAGAAACCATGCAGAATAACATCTTACAAAGTCTAATACCATTTTATTTAAATACTTGATTATGTTTACCATGTGAACACCTGAATAAAGAATAGTTTGAAGGCGTTGGGTTTAATTATCTGGTTGCCAACATTACCTTCTAGTGGTAGAAAGGTGTAACAGTCATATGTTAATGCAGTAGATTTATTATCAGTTATGAATCCCCATAAAGTCTTTACATTAGAAGTACTCAGGTAGAAATACTACGGTGTAAAAATACTTCATTACAACTAAAAGGCCTGCATTTAAGATGTTACATGAGTAAAAGTACAGTGATATCTTTAGCAAAAGTACTCGTTATGCCGAATATAGACCATTACAGAGTAAGCAACATTTTAATGTTTTAACTTGTGAAGGTTTTATCCACTTTAAATTTTAATGTTTAAAAATAAAACAAAAATAGACTGTATTTAATTTCTCATATGTTTTGTATAAATTCTGAACTGACACGGCAATCGGTAACTTCATTGGTTGAGTAGAAGTAGCATAAAATCAGTGGTGGAAGAATTACTCCGATCCTTTACTTAAGTAAAAGTAGAAATACCACTAAAATTCTCTGTTTTAAGTAAAAGTATTGAATTCAAAATGTTACTCAAGTAAAAGTACATAGTATTATCAGCAAAATGTACAGTAAAAGTACTCATTATGCAGAATTGCTCCTTTCACAGTTTTATATTATTATAGAATATTATATTATTCAGTTTTTATCACTAACACGTACACATTAGAGCATTTTAATATTGTACTTGTACTCAATGTGGAGCCAATTTTAGATACTTGGTATACTACTGGGTATATTAGTAGTATAATACTGCATCATAGCAAAGCATATGGTACAGGTTTACAAAAATTATAAATTATTTGCTAATTATAAGTAATTATATATATATTAAAGTCATTCCAACTCATTACCACAAGTTTTACACTTTTTGGGGGGAATTCATGATCAATAAACCTAATTTAAATGAAATTAAACCTAATTTTTTAGGAAAAAATGCAGAAATTATGAATTATTTGGACTATACTTAAAATTGGAGGAACATATGTTGATGGATTATCACAGATTGGAATATGTCAAAGTTTAGTCAGAATATTATAAATATTATAATATAATTATTTTTTTTAATGACAGTGTGACACATTGCACCACAGGTGCTGTAATTTAGAAAGTAGTGGTTATTTTTTTTTTTTGCAAAGACCATATAAGTGAACCATCCATGTAATTTAAGGGCAATTAGGTGAAAGACATCCATATTTATGATATAATGAAGTTTGAAACAGCAGGAGGGGTAATGATGCAGTACCTGACTGGCCGCTGGGGGCGACATTCCCTCCTCAGTGCTTGAAGCCAACCGGAAGCTTGTTAGTACCGTAGAAGAAGAGCCTGGATGACACGCGGCTGCGTGATCTGATCTGATCTACGTGATCTGCGTGAACTCTTCTAACTTCCGCACTCTAATATGAACAAGACGAGTCCGGAGCAGCTCTGCTAGGCGTCTACCCCTCCTCCAGCTCCAGGTCGGTGTTGTTCCAGCACTAATACCGTGTTGATGTTGTTGTTTATGCCGTTAGTGAGACACGGAGAGAGTTTAACGATGCTACGTAGGTTAGCCTACAAGCTAACAATGCTAACATCAACATCACCACTCAGGCATCCTGAAAGAGACTTAAACTACTGAACATAACATCATTTACACGGCTTAC